>NW_020538106.1:0-14290 GCF_003426905.1 Ctenocephalides felis
TCGACGTTTTCGGAAGGACCGCTTAACTGATTTGAATGATTTAAAAAGCAATCGATTCTATTGATAGGGAGATGTGCTGATTAGGTTTGAAAAGGTCGGTCAAGTTGTTTCGCAGATACGAAGCGAAGAGTGCAGAAAATGAAAATTAAGTTTTGAGAGAACAGAGCATCAGATTTGAATGATTCATTCGTATGATGAGGAGAGTGGTTATTAGTTATTGGCTAAGATAGGCTCAGACGTTGCAGAGATAAATTTGCAGTTTTTGAGACAAACAACATAAAGCACCCGATTCTTGCTTGTGAAGAAACGATTAGTTTTTGGGGAAGGCAAAAAAATATTTTTTTGCATGTCAAAATTTCATTTTTTTTAAATATCGAGAATGATTCGGATTTTAATTTTAGTTCTAGCTAAATTCTAATCAGCCATTAAGTTTGATCAGTGATTTGCAAAAATCTACTGATAACACTGCGCGACAAAAATGGCACTTTTATTTTTTTTCTCAAACTTTTTTTAAATCTACTTAGAATTGCATGATGATTTCAAATGTACCTTCAATTTTTCCGTAACAGCTCTAGTTTTTAAGTTTTAGGCAACTATCCTAATTAGCCATATCGGCTGTTTTCTAAGTTTTGTTGACTCTAAGACCTTGTGTGCATAATCCAGATAGTTTTTGTTAAATCTGGGATGAGACGCGGTGTCTCATGGTAAAAATGCATTTGTTTTTCGCACTATGTAAAAAAGTTGCTTGGTATGTTTACGTTATCATCCAGAAGGAAAAAGGAATGCTATAATTTCAATACGCCCGTCATTAAAAAAAAACTCAGAATCACCACGACAATTTTGTTTCTTCTGTGTGGTAAATACCAATGAAATAAATTCAGACAATGATAATGAGGCCTACTTATGATCAGCTACACAACCCCTATCCATGCTAATGATGAACAACCTAAAACATCAACATCTCCTGCCCACCAAAAGTAATGGATGCAGAAACCAACGTTAGATGAGAAGACAGGAAAAATTAAAATGCTATGTTTGATGAAATTAATTGAATTCATCACTCGCACTCTTATTCATAACGATTTTTAAAAAATCTGAAGATACTAGCAAAGAGCAGATCGAGAGTATCCACCAAGACATCAGGTCCTTGGAGAAGCAATATCAAGGAAGGTGAGACATCCACATGATGGCTGACAAATGTTGGAGCTTACGAAATTAGTCAGGCCTTGTCCATGCTCAAAAATCATATAACAAGTCTTTTGAAGGCATAAAATAAAATATGTTGTATATTTTATTGTATTTGAGGTAAAACTAGCACATTGGCATATCTTAAAAACTAGAGCTTTTAGTAAATTTTTGTTACTATTTTCGGAATCAGCGTCCATGAATTACTTCATAACATCTCTGGAAAAATTTTAGTGTCGCGCAGTGTAATTTGACGCATTTAGTTCCATTTATGGTAAAGGTCCAAAATTGTAAATAATTAAATAATTATTAATATGTACCTGAATGGGTAAGACTTCTTCCTCCGGTAACTCTAGATTGATGTCAAACAATTCGCAAACTTTATCTCTGAGTTCATAAAATTCTTCCAGAATCGCTTCTCTTTCAACACGACATTGTTTTTCCTCCTCGGCTATTCTCTGGTTGGCCACGACTTCTACCCAAGTCCTTTGCAAGAAATAGGCTAGAAAAAAATGAATCAAATTGTGAAAAAAATAAATAAACTAGTGTCTAGTTTAATTTAAATTTTAAATTTTAACTAATAGCGTCGTGCCTTAAGGCAAATTGCTAGAACTTCCCGCACCATTTTTTTTTTTTTAAAAGATTAACATTTTTGAAAAAAAAATACTCTGAACAAATTAGATTTTTGAGAAACTATAAATTTGTGACAAAAATTTTCTTTTTTTTGAAAAAAAAGACTTTTTGAATAAAAATTTATTTTGAAATATTTTGGAAATTTTGAACTTTTTTTCAAAGCAATCGTACTGCTTTAACTGAATAGAGACAAAATATCGAAGCGCGTAAGCGCAGTGTCGTCGTCTAACGGATGAACATTGGTACGGAACCCATAGGAATGTAAACAAAATTTATACTTATTGTTAAAATCTCTATAAAATATCTGATAATTTGATGTGCATATGTCTAATGATCATTTTTGACCGTCAAATGGCATTTTTTTACTTTTTTTACTAGATCTCCGAAACCGCTAAACCTGCCTTTATGAAAATTTGATCAGTTCTTCATCTTGTTAATACAAGTAAAATGTTTTTTGAATTATTCAAATCGGACGCTCCGTTCTCTTAACAACTGAGTTACCGTTTCTGGCTTTTTTTGCCCCATATCTTCGGAACGGCTAGACCTGCCTTCGCCAAAAACTAATCAGCACGTCTCCTTATCAATACGAATCGAATGTTTTTTGAATTATTCAAATCGCTTCATCTGTGTTCCCGAAATCGTCGACGAAAATTTGTATCCGCACACACACACACACATACATACATTTTTTCTAAAGTATGCCAAAGTGTTCAGAAGGTTTTGAAACATAAAGATAACTAAAAATTTTCATTTTCGATTTTTTTGCGATTACTATAACTTGCTTTACGAGAAGTTAATAAGCAAGGTAGAATGCTATAATAACAGAATCTTTGAAGATACATTTTCACAGTTTTCACTACTAAAGAACAAGCATAAAATAGCGTTGCCATAACAATGCTATGTTATGAGCTTTGTTACAGCAGAATTGCCCATGAGTAATAATAATAATTTTAATGGGATAAAATAAGATAAGATGGTTCTTACGGCGAGAAAAAATCGAATAATTGCCGGGAAAACTCTAACAACAGCCCTTTTCATTTTCACATACAAACGTTTTGTAACTAAAACGTAGAATCAATTTGAGCTTTAATAAAAATAAATTAAATTTTGTTAATAAAAAGGAAGAAAAAATAACAGTGAATGTGTTTTCGAAGATTCCTGCTTTGACACAGCGGCAAGTACGAGCAAAATTAATGGCAAAATGTTTTGAAATACCTACAAAACTATCCGAACCCTTCTTCGTGTTCATGATCTGAAATGGCGCAACACAATGGGGAATCCTCTGACGACTGAAAAACATGTGCTCTTTCTTCCGCTTGGGCACATGAAAATATTGATAGAGATTTTGAAAATGACATTTTTACTGATGAATGTTCTATATGGGCACGTACTGTCCTACGCAGACATTAAATTAGAATATGAGCCCTCAAACTAGGACTCATATTCTAAATTAGTAAAAAGCATACGTCGAAGATGCCAGCCAATTGTCGACTCCGGTGGTGACAAGAGACATATTGACCAAATTGCAACATTGCTTGCAAGGTGTACAATGCATATATAAATATTGAAGTTTCATAAAATTAATCATTAATCATAATCTTTTTATAAATTAATACAACCAACCACGCTCTTACTTGACTGACTGTAAGTCTAAACTCGACTAAAAACACGTTTTCTTTCGTCATTTATGGAAACAAAATCACACATTTTATCATCTTAATTCCACCCATCAAAATTCATGAGTGGGCTCAAGCCATGCTCAAGCCCACACGGTTCCGACGCCACTGATGGTTGACATTAATAAATGTGTGCATCACAAGTATTACCATTACTAATAAACATTATTCAAAATTATATTATTTTAAAGTATTTATTTTAAACTTGAGTGCCATCTTGTACAGTGACCAAAAAGTTTCGCTTGAATCGCGTGCGAACCTCACGCGCACTCTTTTTTCTTATGAACCTTTATTTTTTATTTCAGCGGTGAATATTATATCTTAAGATATACAATTGTGCTATTCAATATATACCAACTTGTAAAGTAATTTATTTTATCATTTACTAATAGAAAATATGTAGAAAAAATTCACTTATAACACAATAATATATCAAAGAATTTATTAACTTCCCGAAGGAGAAGTTTATGTTTTCATCAAAAACCCCGATTCGCTAATTTTATGTTTTCTTGACGTTTCAAGGCATTCTGAATCGAATGAGACCAAATTTGGAAAAAGTATGTGTGTGTGTGTGTATGTGAACAGATTTTTTGCCGTAAATCGACGTTTTCTCAAAAACGGTTGGGCCGATTTCAAAAATTTAATAGCCATTCGATGTATTTCGATGAGGACTAGCGTTTCTGAGTTTCGTGCGATCGGCCGAGCCGTTTCTTTGTAAATCGCAGAAAAGTGGAAAATTTTTCGTCCACGTTTTAGCTCGATTTTGAAAATTCAAAAACCGTTCGAAAGATATTGGTTGGGAATCGTGCTGATTAGTTTTTGGTGAAGATCGGCCGGGCCGTTTTCTTGTAATAAAGTTTTTTTTAAAAAAAAATCGACGATTTCTATTATTATTTTTTCGTTTTCAATTATGTGCAATAAATCCACTCGGAATACTTTTAATGGCTCAAAAATTAATTTATTTTTTATTGATTAAGTCGATTATTTAATCTTATCGGGAAGTTCATGTAACTTGCCTCAAGGCAAAATACCAAACCAACTAGTAATCACTTTATTATTATCCGTTTATTAATTTATGTATATATCCGTTATCCGTTAATATATCCGTTTTTCTATGCACGATAATTTAACGGCACTGAAAACAAAATGGCCTCCACAATGGCGAAGTTAGCTGCAATCGAAATGTCAATTGTCAATGAGTTTTATGGATTTTATTTTTTATATTGAAGTTAAACAAAACGAAATAATAGATTTATATTAAAACATATACATTATTTTATAAATCACTGTTTGTTTGTTTACAATAAACGAAATACGCCGAAAATGTCTGAAGAAACAATTTCAAACCCAACAATCAAAATTGAGCCAAAGGAATATCCTCCAGTTAAACAAGAACTTGATGACAACGATATTACTCCAGAAACATTTTTAGAAAATGAGGTAATATATTTACATCAGTCATCATCAGAAAAAATAAAACAAGAAACAATTGATGATCAAGATGAAACAAGTTTCGACGAGGGATCTTATATGGAAAACGAAGGAATATATCAACAGCGATTTTTAGATTCTGAAGTCACTATAGATGAAGAAATAAAGAAAGAAACGATTGATGATCCAGATGAATCACATTTTGATGAGTATTCTTATACGGAAAACGAAGAAATATGTCTACAGCAATTTTTAAAATCTGAAGTAACATTTGAGGAAGAAGTAAAGCATGAACTGATTGATGAGCATGTTGCAGACACTAGTAAGAACAAAAACAATGTCAGACAGTCAAGTGATTTAGCGGATAATACAAGTGAATGCAATAAATCAGTTAAAAAAGTAGTAGGAAAACTTAAAACTACCCTAAACTTGAAACAACCCTTGGAATGTAAAACTTGCAATAAAAGTTTCTCAACAATTATCACCTTACGTCGACATAAAATTATTCATACAGGAGAACGACCTTACAAATGTGAAACATGTAATAAAGCATTTACAACAAATTGGAATTTAGGTCAACATAAAAAGGTTCATACGGAAGAACGTCATCACAAATGTGAACTATGTAATAAAGCATTTAAAACAAATAGTAATTTAAGTCAACACAAAAAATATCATACAAGAGAACGGCTATACGAATGTGAAATATGTAATAAAGCATTTATAACAAATGGTGCACTAATTCGATGCATACAGGAGAACGTCCTTACAAATGTGAAATATGTAATAAAGCATTTATAATGAATAAAGATTTAATTCAACATAAAAGGAATCATACAGGAGAACGTCCTTACAAATGCAAAATATGTAATAAAGCATTCATAGCAAAAGAAACATTAAAGCGACATTTAATGATTCATACTGGAGAACGACCACATAAATGCAAAATATGCAATAAAGCATTCAAATTAAAACGAGATTTAAAACTACATGAATTTGTTCATACTAAAGAAAGCAATCATAAATGTGCAGTATGTAAAAAAACATTCGCAAAAAAACAAAATTTAAGTCTGCATGAAATGATCCACACTGGAACCCGTCCTCATAAGTGTGCTTTATGCAATAAATCATTCACAAGAAAAGAAATATTAAACCAACATCTAATGATTCATACTGAAGAACAACCATATAAATGCAAGATATGCAATAAAGCACTCCGTTTAAAACGATATTTAAAACAACATGAATTAATCCACATAAGAGAAAGCAATCATTGATGAACCACATGCAATAAAACATTCGCAGCTTTGCAATCATTAAACCAATATAAAACTGTTCATACTGTAGAACAATTTATAATAAAGGATTAAATTTTCATAATTTTAAACACATTATAATTTTAATTAGCAGACGTTCTCATCAGTGTACAACAGTTTGCTAAATATTGCTTATAAGTATCTTTGAAAATATTTGTGGTGACTTATAAAATATATTAACGATTTATTGCTCACCAAATATTGTTACGCCAGAAGTTATTACAAGAATATACAGGGTCATTATTTAAATCAAATTGTTTTTTATTTAATTATGTATGTATGAATATGAATAACATAAAAATTAAAACTTGTTGTAAAAAAGGGCTTGAACAATATTTGTTATTATTGGTCTCTTATTAACTTCCCAGAGAGTTGGTTATAGTAATCGTCCAAAAATTGATAATAAAATTTTTGTTTTGTATCGTATGTTTACATTTCAAAGGTTTCTAATCATTTTGTTATACTATGTGTGTGTGTGAATGTATATTTGGGTACAGTTTTTCTTCTATGATTTCGGTAGCACGGATATATGATTGGAAGATGTTACTTAGAAATAGGAAGTTGTATTAATTTATTTTCAATGAAAGCGAAAATTTTATTTTGGAAATAAACAGTTGAAAATTTCATTTAAATGGCAAAACTCACGTTTTATTGCGTTGAATATTGTCGCGTTTTGTTCTGAGGCAATGGGCCCTGATATACTCGTATGTACATACATTAGAACTTCGATTAACCGGACTAACTGTTGTCGATAGGCATCCGGATAATCGAATGTATAAAGAATAATGTTGTGTATTTATTAAAAATAACAAACACATACATATATATCAAGGAAATTAATGTTTATTAAGAAATTGAAACTTCATTATGTATGTGCATATATATTTTCTTAGATTACATTACATACATATACTGAACTGCAGCATTTATCATGAAAAAATTCGAATTGTAGGTATGTAAATACATATAAATTAGTCGTGGTTGGTAGTGCGGATAATAGCGAATCAGTATAACTGAGGTCCGGATAATCGAGGTTCTACTGCACGTATATCATTATTTTCATGTTGATTTCAAGTATGAATTCTTGTGTTTGCATTTTTGTTATTTACTCCAGTCAATGGAACGTTTTCGGTCTGACTTTTTTTTACTGTGCTCCGATTTAAATGAAATTTTGAAACTAGGTTCATCTTACCATCAAAATCAAAAGTGAAAACAATTTGGACTCGGCCACCACCCCCCGCGAGAATGACACCCCTTCTCAGTTGTGTGAATTTTATTTTTTCAAAATAACGTTGGATATCGATAGAAGAACTAATCTTATATATAACTAGCTGTAAGTGGAATTCTGTCTTAAGGCAATTAAGGCATCGTGCCTTAAGGCAAATTTCTGGAACTTCCAGAACCAAAAATTATTATTTTTTTAAAAACGAATAACATTTTTGAAAAAAATTTACTTCGAAAAAATTAGATTTTTGAGAAACTATAAATTTGACAAAAAATTACTTTTTTGAAAAAAAAATTTTTTTTTTTTGAAAACAAAATTTTTTTGGAAAGAAAAATGTTTTCTTCATTTTGACATATTTTGGAAATTCTCAACTTTTTTTCAAAGCAATCGTATTGCTTGAACTGCATCGAGACGAAATGTCAAAATGCCGCGCCGCCGTCTAACGGATAAGCATTGGTACGGAACCCATAGAAATGTAAAAAAAAAATTATACTTATTGTTAAAATCCCTATAAAATATCTGATAATTTGTTGTGCATATGTCTAATGATTATTTTTAACCGCCGAATGGCATTTTTTTACTTTTTCCATTAAATCTCCGAAACCGCTAGACCTGCCTTCATGAAAATTTGAACAGTTCTTCATTTAGTCAAATAAAATGTTTTTTGAATTATTCAAATCGGACGCTCCGTTCCCTTAAAAACTGAGTTAACGTTTTCGTCACTTTTTGCCCCGTATGACCTGCCTTCGCCAAAAACTAATCAGCACGTCTCCTTATCAATACGAATCGAATGTTTTTTGAATTATTCAAATCGGTTGATCCGTGTTCCCGAAATCGTCAACGAAAATTTGTATCCGCACACACATACATACACGCACACACACACATACATCCATTTTTTCTAAGGTATGCCAAAATGTTCAGAAACCTCTGAAACGTAAAGATATATAAAAATTTTCATTCTCGATTTTTTTGCGATTACTATAACTTGCCCTACGGGAAGTTAAAAATGGAGTTCTCGATCAAATAATTCGGTAAAACTCGGCTAAAACGGCTAAATCGATTTGGCCAGTCTTAGTCTTGAAAAATTTGTGCTAATCAGTAGGTTGTCGGAAAGGTGAGATATTATTTCAAAATCGCATAGAAACTTTACATATTTAATTTAAAATTTTTTAGAAGCGTAATTTAAATAAAACAATGGACTAATACGTGAAATGTCAAATGTTTTTAACAGATGATGTTCAATTACGTTTAATAGGATGTTTTACGTGAATATTATTTAATTTATGATTAAATTGTAGTTTTGTTTGCAGTTATATTTATACACAAAAACGTTATTAAACGGGCCGCAAGTGTTACTAGAAACTCAAAATATCAACTTTTCTGAAATGTTAATATGAAAATGCATTTTTGGCGTTGTAGCAGTCTTTTTTTTATTCAAACACGGTGCTCTGAAAGATCTCATTTATATAATTATATACTCATTGGTATTTATAAAACATTTTCATGGTTATATTTTTTCTATTTATTTTATTTAAATTCAGAACCTAAATTTGGTATCGATCAAATGGACATTTTTTTCCCAGAATTTATCAAAGAATAGATAGTAATATATGAAGGTCCGCGGTTAAAAAGGTCCACCATCGATGTGTCAAAAACCAGTAAAGTTAAGCATTGTTTAACAACAATATTTAAAAGTAGAGGGAAAAATATGTATGACCAGCTAAACCTTGATTCTTATGACTTTGCTATCGGGATATAAGCGGTAATCCTTGAAAATCCGTAATAAAAGTATTTTCTTCCGTTGGTAGTTTTTTAGCATTAATTATAAATGTAATTATTTTATAAAATATGACAGCAAAAAAGCATATTTCTACAATGATGTAGTAGCTGGCAGTTTCATTTGAAATGTGCTATTTGTTGTGATATAATTGGTTTGGTCTTCATAATATAATTTAGAATTGCTCAAAGTCAAATTGGACCTCTGTGCCTCGCCCTACTCTACAAACATACTTTTTATTAAATTTACTTTAATTCATAGAATGTTAGTTGAAACTTTTCAAAAAGCAGGTCCCTCGCAGAAATTTGAAAACTTTGTATAAGCTCAGTAGTATTATTTACAATTATACACAAAATCCAGAATCCAAAAAGAATCTGAAAAACTTGAATGGATTATACTATGTTTCCTATAGAAAGTGTATAAATCATCCAGTTTGAATGTATTAACAAAATATAGACAAACTAATGGGGTTTATTGTTTTTATGATACCTCATTCTATATAGCATTCAAACAGCACATCCTTATACACTTAAAGTATTAATATTTTTGATTCTCTGGAAATTATTTAGAATATATCTTACTTAGCTGTGTCATTTCATGTTTGCCGGTTCAGCTATAGTCTTATATATAAAAATGAATCGCAAAATGTGTTGGTAAGCACATAACTCAACAACGCCTGGACCAATTTGGCCAATTATTTTTTTAAAATGTTCGTTGAAGTCAAAGGATGGTTCTTACGGCGAGAAAAAATCGAATAATTGCCGGAAAAACTCTAAAAACAGCCCTTTTCTTTTTCACATACAAACGTTTTCTAACTAAAATCAATAGTAGAATCAATTTGAGCTTTATTGCTATCATATAAAGTTCATATTAAATTACAGGCACTCACTGTATACTCCTCCTAAACTATTATTCGGATTTTGATAAATCTTTCTGAAGTTTGTTAAAGAAATTTTCTAGGATGTATGCGATTATAAAGTACTGGGATGAATGTGCAATATTGTATTTGAAATGTTTGCATTAATTGAAAACAAATGAAAACTATCATTTGCCAAAAATTTCAATTTACTTGTGAACCTAGACAATGTTAAAGTATGTATAATAAATTTATGATTATACATAATTGGACCTCTGTGCCAAAATTATATGCCAAAATTTATTGCCAAATATTATTGCCAAAAAGAAGCTGAGATGTGCCAGTAATTGAAATAATATAAAATACAGTATATGTATGGCGCATTGAATGATTTACATATGAACAGGATATGACAAATTAATTAAGTTAAAATATGAAATTAAGTATTAATCAGAGCCGGGCCTACCGTTAATGCAATGCATGCGAAAAATACGAGCGCACGCCTTAGGGGGCGCCAACGCAAGATTCGGATATAAAATTTTCAATATAGTTTTTTTTTTCAATATATATAATTTCTTTGCATCTTCTACTAATCTTTCCACAATATTTTTAAAATTCGTAAAAATTGCACTTTATAACAACAAATGGGAAAGTGAATATGAATACATACAATTCGGCCCTCACGATATCGATTAGGAGAAGTTTAAGATGCAATTTTAAATATCCTAAATAATAAAAAATTAAATGAATTTAATCCAACATGAAGAACCAGTGTAATGCTATTTTTGAAAGACTTCAATTTGCAAATAGTGTGGGAATTGAGACTCATCATTTTATTTAAAGCATTTCTACATTTAACATCGCTCATATTATAAACGTATTTGCATTTTGGCGAGAAGAGTAATTTGAAAAACAATAATTATTATTATTTTTAGGTAAACGGTGAATATTAGTATATCATATTAAAAAATTGTAGACATGGGTACAGGACAACGTCTGTCGGGTCATCTGGTATTGTAAATATGGATAACCTAAATCATTATAAATAACAAAAGTTAAGGAGTGACATTCGCATATTTCCAAACAAAATTAACTAAACTAGTGGGGTGTATGGCATCGTGCCTCAAGGCAAATTGCTGGAACATCCCGCACCGTAACGAAACGTTCGAGGAATTTTGAATGTTTTCAAATAGATATTATTATTAATATTGTAACATTGTCTAATATTTATAAGAATTATATAAACTGAATTGCATAGTTGAAATTATTTGTTCAAAGTATATTAGAACTCTAGTCAGAATTAAAAATAAAATCTGAATTATTTTCGATATACAGAAAAAAAAATTTGAAAAAAAAAGTTGAAACAAATTTTTTTTTCCAAAATCAATTATTTTGTTAAGACAAGCAGAAAGTTTTTTAATCATTTAAATCGGCTCTTAATTCTCTCAAAAACTGCAATTTTTTACACATTTAGCTTCGTATCTTCGAATTGGCTGGGCCTGCCTTTACCAAAAACTAATAAACACTTTTCCCAATCATTACTAATTGAATGTTTTTTAGATCATTCAAATCGGATGCTCCGTTCTCTCAAAAACTCGATTTCTATTTTCTGCACTCTTTGCTCTTTATCCCCGTAACTGCTGGACCTGCCTTTGCCAAAAACTAATCAGCTCATCTCCCTATCAATAGGAATCGAATGTTTTTTGAACCATTCAATCGGTTGATCCCTGCGCTCGAAAACGTGACTGGAAATTTGTATCCATACATACATACACACACACATAAATTTTTTCTGAGGTACGCCAAAATGTTCAGAAACCTTCAAAACGTCGAGAAATGTGAAAATTTTCAATTTCGATTTTCGGCCCATTACAATAACTTACCCTACGGGAAGTTAATAACAAAGTAACTAGTCAAAAATTATTACATCTAACTTTTTCTAAAAAAAAACTATTAAACTGTTCTTTTTAAATTCAATGAATGTTCACATCAAGAAGCTTTAGTCGCTTTAGTCTGCGTCGAAAACATTTGCAAGTGTAGACGCGGCTTACAAAAAATCATGACGTGACACATATAGTCATTGTCAAACAGTTTAAGGTTATTGTTTATTCTAAAAGAAATTTCAATGTAAACAAAAGAGTAATATAATTTTGTTACATTATATGTTGTGAAAATAATGAAAAAAATGTGTTTTTGTTAATATAAAGTTTATAAATATATAGTTTATGAAAAAGTTATTACTACCATGTAAGTTTCTAATTGTCAAAATATTTCACAATCTATAATTAGATTTGATTAATTATAATTGACTGATAGTAATTGTTTTGATTCATTATATTATATATTATATTACTTATTTTTTTTTAGGTACGTAAAATATTAAGCTAGAAATATTATTTTTATCATTTAATTAGTACTGGACTAATTAAAAGCTTGTAACCTAAATTTTATTGATGAAGATTGTCAAAATTATATTCTTTATTATAAAATTTATATCTTATATATAAATTCTTCTGTACGGGTGTATGATTTGATTCCTCTCCTAAACGGTATTTGGATCTTGATAATTCTTTTTAGAGTTTGTTAAAGAACATTTTTTAAATTTAATGCTCTATAAAATTATAGCAATGTTGTAGAAATAAATGGCAAAAATTATAAAAAAACTATCATTGTTTAACATTGAAAACATTTGAACCGCCATCTGCTAGAAATGTCAATTCACTTGAAATTTGAATTTATCTGAAATTATGAGCCTAGATAATATTAGAATGTAATATACGAAAAAAATGTAATCTCTACATTATTATTGCGGAAAAGCAGCTGAGATGTGCAAGAAATTAAAATAACATAAAATACAGTCAACAGTATATGTTTGGCAGGTGAAATTATATAATTCAGTTTGATAAATAACGCAATAAGTCCAAAATTGCATATATATTATTTTTTTTAATGCATGTTGCATTTTGGTTTACTTCACTAAATTATTTAACGATAAAAAATATTTCTACTTAGTAAAAACATTATTTATAATTTTGTTTCGTGTGTCAAAAATTCATTTGTTTGGCATTGGCTTTGGAATATTTAGCAAGTTGATCTTAGATTGAATAGTGCCCTTATGAACTAGATTTTACAAATTAATTTCACTTAAGATTTAAACATAAACAATTTTTTATTAAATTATTAGTAAGAAAAATGTACATTAGAAATGATATTTTCCAAAAAGCCAATTAATATATCGTACGAGATCATGAGAATTATAGACTAAATTATTGAAGCAATTATGTTGTGTGTTTAAATGAAGTGTGATATTGTTCTTTCACCGCAGATACTATATTATTTTTTTCTGGATTCCTTATACTGGTTATGCTAAGACCGTAAATGAATCACAAAGGCAGGACATCAAATAGGATATTAAAAAGTATAGGATAGGATATTTAAAAATTTGGAACTTTTGAATTGTAGACGTGGGTACAGGACAATGTCTGTCGGGTCATCTGGTATATAACAGTAGACAAAAATTTTTGTTTGGATAATGGATTTTTTCCCCTGAACCTTATAATATACAGTGGTACTTCGACTTACGAATGACTCGATATACGAGTGTTTTGGGATACAAGCCGCCAAAAAAACGTTTCGTTGCCTCGACATACGAGCAGAATTTGAGATACGAGCTTTGATCGAGTAAGAGTTTTTCTATAAAAATGTTAATGCCATAATGAAAATATGAATAATTTAGTCATATGTGACAATGATTTTTTTTACAAATGATTAATTGAATAAATTTTACAAATTAATTTACTGTTAATTACTATAATTATAAAATAATTATTTTATATTTAAAAATTTTAATTATATATTTATTATTTTAAATTTTAATTATATATTATATTTTTTCAGTTTTAATTATATATTATTAATTAACGGCATTTCAATGTATTTATATAGAAAGTGCTTCGAGATATGAGCGATTCGACATACGAGCGTGGTTATGGAACGAATTAACTCGTATGTCGAGGTGCGATATAAAATAACGATATAAATTTGTTGGCATTGGTATTTTGCCTTGAGGCAATTACATGATATTCCCGACATGTGTAAATAATCGACTTAATCAAAAAAAATAAATTAATTTATGAATAAATTAACTTGAAGAATTTTCTAGAAACAATATTCAAAAATCAACAATTT
>NW_020538107.1:0-16308 GCF_003426905.1 Ctenocephalides felis
TCAGCGAGAAATGACCAAAGTACGTAATAAGAATAAAATAACCAGACATTAATCACAATAAATATTGTTTTGGATGTTGTAGATGTTTGTATTTGCCTGGAAAGAATAAAAAATCCTGATCTAGAGAAATTAAACACCTTTGCGTTCGTCTAGGTCTCGGTTCGTGTGTGAAGCACATTTTGCAAGTATATGCAAAAGAAATATAACTACACTGAAACCTAATGCATTGCCTACATTAAACATGCCAGGTAGGCGATTTAATATAATATAATTTTTGCAACAACATTTTTACACTAATGTTTTCTTATTTAGGTTTCAGTGGAGATCCATATGCAGAACAAAACTGCCTTCTAGATAGAAACACATACCGTAATATATTTACATGTACTCTTAATAGTAGCAAATGATTCTAGATATTTTTTTTTCAACAGAAATTCGTGACTCAAGATATAAGCAGTGCGGAGATCATATATGCAAAGAACAAAATTTATACCGCATAACAAATGTGTTGTTAAAGGAAATAAGGAGAATAATATACAAAAAAACATTGCAGCAGAAGTTACAAGAAAGTCTCAAATGTGCTGAAAATTTTGCTTATCTCCCAGTAACATTAAATAAGAGGGCTCGTAATTTTATATTAAGTCAACTAAGAGAACATAGGAAAAAGCCAAAAGAAAATTTACGCTATGATAAAATTTGTGCATGTTTCGCCAATGCACTACTTTAACGGATGAAACAAAAATGAAAAAAAAAAACGGGTAGCGCTCGGACTTCAATATTTCATTGTACATGCTCACGAAGCCAATGTGAGTCCTACTTCGGTAAGTACAGGAAAATTTTTGGAGTTCATGAATTACCTTTTTGATAGTGTTAATGGTTTATCTCAATTTCCAACAAATGGCAATATATTTCGTTGTGCCATTAACGATAATTTTGTATATATTAAATTCTTGAAAATTGCAAGGCAAGTGTTAGATTTAATGTACTTTATTAAAAGTAAAGATTTAGTTAGAATCATAATGAAAACTCCTACCATTAAGAAATGGATCAGAACCATAGATGGCTTGGAACATATATGAAGAAAAATCCGGTTAATTATTGGCATTAATTTTTTGTGTACGCGAAATTTCAATCAGGATCCGTTAGAAAACTTTTTGGCAGCATAAGAAAGCAAGGTGGACGTAATAAGAATCCAAATTCTTATTCTTTTATATCCTCCTTAGGACACTGATTATAAATAATTTATCATCTTGTCATTTGCCTTCTAATTGTGAAGTTGATGACAATTGTGGTTTACTTCCTTCAAGACATGACGCTTTACAGTAAAACGCATATGTTGCAGGGTACTGTATATATATGCAATTGAGCTATTGGAAGATCCAGTTGGCAAAGATGAAGCATCTTGAATTGAATATAAAGATTACACAGGAAATTTTCTGAAGGTCCCAGGGACAACATTTTTTATTTATTTCAAAAATGTTGTCAAGTATTGGATTATTTCATACAGACACTATGCACTGCAGACAATATTAAACTAAAACTATTAGAAACACTTGAAAAGTATGTTCTTCATGAATTTAGTTTCATTGCACTAAGCATAATTAAAAGCCATTTTTCCAAATCTCTTGTAATATTTTTTATTGAAATTGGTGCAACAGTGTTAATCGATGTCTCATGGGAAGATATGTCAATTCTAATGAGCAAGATATAATAAAAAGAAAAGCTATGAATAAATGTAATAAAACTCTGAAATCTAGAAGAGCTTTCTTGCGATAAAAAAACCCTTATGTTTATTTTTTTATTTGCTTTGTCAATTTTTTTTACAACTCTTATTTGCTCGAAGAACATTCTTTTCCAGTATCTTTCAGGATAGTCATTAGTTCATATTATATGTATTATTTCTATATGAAATGTTACTTATACTCATTTTTCTGTTACCTGACGAGATCATATGTATAAGCTTTGATTCAATTTCAAGATCATTCATTCTTATGGTGGTAAATTACTATAAAAAGTGTTTCTATCAAATTCATATGCTGTTCTTATTTTTATTTATTGTTGAATATTTCATCCGCATTGACTTCCACAAGCCATGCAATTTTTTTGTATGTACATTTTTATTTATGTTGAATAATTGGGGGACTGGCAATACTATCAAATCAAATAGTAATTGATACTTGAACTGTACACAATGTTCATATTTTTTGTGATTGCTTCATGAATGTGGTTTTATTTATAAATTTATAGTAATACATAATGAGGCTGTTAAATGTTTTAGCAAATGTGGAAATTGTAAATAAGTTGCTACTTCATAGAGTATATTTTAATATACAGTTTATTTCCCTTTATTATTGGTGATAATACGTTTAACAGATGTCGAGAAGTATATAGATCATGAATTGTACAATAATTTACTGGATAACAGCAAACTAGTTTTCAAATGACATCACCATATAGTAATTCATTTTAGTAACTGTTGATATGCTTTTTAGATGCAAGTAATTTTGGTTTTATCCTTTAATTAAATTGGCAAATGTGTTTGCATATAACTTAGATTTAATGTTATTATTTAATGTAACTTAATCATTATTTGATTGAGCACCAAGATAAATATAAACAGAGTTAATTTACAAGAATATGTTAGGCATAAATTTATTCCAATTTTTTGAATATGTTCCTATTTTTGATTGCAATATAGATCTATGACCTTGTTGAATTGTTGTTGCTGGGATTTTAAGTTAACTTTTGAGCGCTTTTGAATAAAATATTATACGTAAGTATTCGCGTATCCGAGGCCAAAGCCAAACAATAATAATGTTTTTGTAAGTATCCGAGAAAATTTTGAGAAAAAACAAACACATGTGTTCGTAGCTGACCATATTTTTGGCGTCCAGACAGATTTTTATACATCTTTGCCTTGGGGCCAAATTTTGCTTTTCCCAATTCGTGTTACAACATCAACTTCATTAAAATTCTCAGTCGCTTAGAAGCAGGCCTTTATAACATTAAAAACGCAGACCTAAAAATGAACACAAAGGCTACCTTTTGCAAAAACTTCATTTCCTTTATCAAATCTTAACTGCAAGAAAAATATAGAGTACAAAGACATTATGAGAGATATTAGAGATTGCAAAATCTTCTTAAAAAATAATCCTGATTTGTTAGTAATGAGAGCCGATAAAGGTAACGTCAGTTATTGTAGATAGACACACATATCTGGAAAAAGTCTCAAGTTTAGTATCTGATCCTAATACTTACACTCCAATAATTTCTGATCCGACAGAACGCATTAACCGTTCTCTTCACAAATTAACCAACAACCTAGTGTCCAATAAACAAATTTCAAAAGATCTTTCATCCTCTTTAAAAAATTTACATCCCTATTATCCCAAAACTTTATGGTCTCCCTAAAATTCATAAACAAGACGTTCCTTTCAGACCCATACGACCTGGCGACCTCCATGGTTGTCTCCCTAACATCAAGAAACTGAGACTTATGCCCACTCAGAAACTGGAACTGCTTAAGCGATTTATCATCCCGCATTATTTGTACCGGCTAACCGTAGACCCACCATCTCAAGGCGACCTACAAGGGTTAGATAAGGCACTTCGCAACTTTACAAGGGGAATTTTCCATCTCCCTCATTCTACTAGCTCTGCCTTCCTGCATACCTCCCCAGGAAATGGAGGACTCGGCCTACCTCGATTGGAAAGAGTTGCTTTTTACTTTTTCCTAAAATCAATGGCTAGATGTCGAGATTTTGGAGAGCCAGTATCAGAGGCACTATGGGAGCAGAGCAATGTTAGCAATAGAGTTGCTGAAATGGCACATTGCGCAAGTATTAGAGGCCCGCTGAACATAAAAGCCATTGAGAGCGCGAAGCGAAGAGCTGTCGAGGACGAGTTCCGAAGATGGGCGTCCCAGGGCATGGGGGCTACAATGTTCCGAAAGGACACTATTGGAAACTCCTGGCTCTGGAAGCCCCATCTTCTCAAAGAAAATTCTCGCTATATCGATGCTCTTCGACTCCGAAGCAACACATTTGGTTCTCGAGCAGCACTTGCTCGCGCAACACCAATGAGCGATATAACATGCCGGCGATGCCATTCTGCCAATGAGACCCTTGGACACGTACTAGGCCAGTATACCTTCGTAAAGCCGTAGAGAATTCATAGACACAACGGAATCGTGTCTCTATGTCGAAATGACTTTATCGATAAACACCATGCTGGGCGTTACATGATCGAATCATCATTTACAGTCGATGGAAAAAGGTTAAAGCCCGACGTCATCTTATGGGATGCTGAAGAATCATATATCGCCGACGTTACAGTCAGACTTGAGCAGGGAAATTCTCTCGGAAAAGCAAATACAGAAAAAATCCTTAGATATGAGTGCCTCTACCCAGAGGTACTCAATGTCACCGGAGCAACACACTGTCGTGTTCTCCCGATAGTTGTGAGATCCCGTGGTTCCCTACCCCCAAAACCCTGTCAAACTTATCCCTCATTTCCAAACACCCCAAACACACTGGCTTAACATCACTGGTTGCATTAAGAACATCGATAGAAATGAATAATAGGTTTTTAGACGGCTAGTACAAGATGCCAACGGTTACCATGCAAGTAACAATGGATATGATTTTTCTTAAAGCGATATTTAATTTTAACTGCCGGGCGGTGAACTTCCAAAGCGTACCTGTATGTGTCGGAGCTACGGGTTTCTTTCAATTTATTCTTATACTAAACGCAGAGGAAGCAATCACGAGAGGCCCATTGTGTTGTCTGTCGATGACATTTGTATAGTGGAAAAATTAGGGCTGTATTGGAACACTGTTGATAACAGTGTGAAAAGTTCTTATTTTAATTTTAATTTCATATTTAATTCTTCTTCAGATACTAAACATTCCATTCTTTCAAATATAGGTTGCTCACTTAATAATTTTATGTATACATTTTCAAAGCTGCAACAGGAATTGTTCTACATTTTTATTGGTTTTAGATAAAACTTAATAAGCCAATAAGGAAAATAAACCAATTCAGATGACAAAATACAATTAAAAAGCAATGGATAAGAATAATAAAACTATACAGCGCCAGTCTAATCTTCATAATATTCTTTATTAAAAACTTGTGTAAAAGTGATGAACAATTTCTTACGGGAAAATAAATAAGCCAATTCAAATGACAAGATGCAATAAAAGAGCAATGGATAAGAATAATAAAACTATAGCGCCAGTCTAATCTCGCATAATATTCTTTACTAAAACTGGTGTAAAAGTGAAAAACAATGTCTTACGGGAAAATTAGCCAATTCATATGACAAGATACAATAAAAAAGCAATGAATAAAAATAATAAAAGTAACAGCCCCAGTCTAATCTTCATAATATTCATTACTAAAAACTGGTGTAAAAGTGATAAACAATGTCTTACGGAAAAATTAGTCAATTCATATGACAAGATACAATAAAAAAGCAATGAATAAAAATAATAAATCTATACAGTGCCAGTCTGAAAGAGCTTGGTAGCGACAACGAGGGGTAAATTTAGAAAAGATGTGTTTTACGCTGTTTTAGTGTTTTCTGCATTCAAACGTGATGCACTACAGTAATTACCAACGTGGGGCGCAGGCCGCACCAAAGGGCAATTTGAAAATCATTTCATTTCAAACTTTTAATAAGAAAAACTTATTAGATTGTACAAAAAAAAAATTTAAATATAATTTTATTTGGCTTTACCGCCAAACGTTTCAAATCAACTGGATAAATAGCATTATAGAGATAAGAGAGTGAATTACTTCATTTTGAAAGAAGGATTCGTAAGTTCATATTGAGCACAGTAAAGCCATCTATTTTGTTTATATAAATTAAGTTAAAAACAATAGATAGGATCTAGAATATAGTGAATATATAATAAATTTGTAAGTAAACCATTTAATTTATATTTGTATTGCTTGAAGCATTCAAATATATAGACCATTTTGTCAAGTGAAAATTTTCTTCTAATTTAAATAATTTCAATACATATTTCTAACTTATTACTTTTTAGCCCATAATATAATGAGCGAAACAAGCAAAAAAAGTCTAAAATTTTGATAAAAACTTAAAATCTGGCTACATATCCGATGTTCACAATGAGCAGATATTCTTTTGTCTTTTATGTCAGCAGTCCTTGAGCAACAAATCAATGAAATTTGAAGGTAAAACATCAAAATCATGTAAACTTAGATTTGAGTTACTGTAAAACTTTAAAGGGAAAATTTGACAAAAAATTAACATTGGCATCTCACGACATTTTTCTGCATAAATGTTGTTCTGTAAAATATTAGAAGGCACCACTAAATCCCAAGTTATACTGCTTAAAGTTGAATAATATACCAATGAAAATATAATATTTTGTTCGGCAGATGATCCTTTTATATAATGGGCAAGAAAAATGACTGCTTAAAGTTGATGAAACATATGAATCCTGAAATGGTTATTGTCCATCGTGTAATTCACAATGAACACTTAGTAGCTAAATATATATCGCCTGTTCTAAATGAGGTATGAACATGAATTAATACTATTAACCCTTTGGTAACTAGTGCGCATATATGTGCGCAAATCATCAAACTGGCGGAAGAACTCATATATGCGTTTGTGCGTAGACAGTAATTATGGCAGAAGAACGCATATACGCGTCGCAACTAAATATATGCCGATGGCCAAGGAACTCAAATATGCGTTCACTTTCTCACAAATCTCCACTTTAACCTTCGGATTTGTAATCAGCAACTAGGTTTTAGCGTCAGCGCAAATTCAGGCAACATTTTATTCACTAGCATTATTTAAAAGATTTTATAACCTTCAAAATGAAAACGTGTAAACTAAAACATAAAAGTAGCAGAAACAAACTTTAGCAAATTTTTGAATTTAAATTGCCAGCAAGGACTAAATGCGTTTTTCTTCTAAATATGAATATATAGTATCACTTATCCATCCGTCAGATTATTTTTCAAAAATGGAAAAAAGCTTTCCATTGAATCCCTGTCGCTTTTTAATGTAATTTGTTTGTAAATTTGTGAAAAAGACCACAAAGATAACGTGCAACGTGCTGAAACACCTACAGCAACAGACCAGTTTTTTTGCAATCTGCCAAAGCGATCAATTTGCACAAACTTTGCTTTACTTGGAGATGCTACGTTATTATATTTGGAATGCTTCATCGAAAAATTTTCAAAGACGGAAAAAAGGCGATGCGGTTCCTGGGTATCCAGATGTGCGTTCTACTGAAGCTCTTGGTCGAATGTATACAGTTCATTCAAAGAATAATGAATGTTTCTATTTGCGGTTGTTCCTGATAAATGTGCGTGGGCCAACGTCATTTGAGTCACTACGAACTGTTAATGGCGTAATATTCCCAACATATCGTGCAGCATATTAATAATTGAAATTATTAGAAAACGATAGTCATTGGGATACGACAATCGCTGAAGCCATTATCTCTGCATCTCCAAGTCAGATACGCACATTATTCGCTATCCTAATTTCGACATGTTTTCCATCAAATCCATGGAACCTATGGCACAAATACAAGAATAATATGTCAGAAAATATTTTACATCAAAAATTCGTCTCAGTTTCAGAAATTACGATATTAAGATAAATGAAAGGAGGTACATAATCATGCTTTAATCTTGATCGAAGATATGTGTTATTCATGTGTTATTTATCAGGTTAGAAACGCCAGCACCATATCGTGAAATGAATGACGCATTTAATCAAGAATTTGAACAGAAACGTGAATATGATCACCAGGATTTAGATTTAGTAGTTCAAACGAATGTACCCCTGTTGAATTGCCAACAAAAGGATGGCCAACAAAAGGAGGCAATCGATGATCAAAGTTGGGCTTTATATGTCCTAGATGCCCCTGGTGGAACTGGCACAACATTCTTCATGTCATTAGTTTTAGCAACTGTTCGGGAAGAACTAACATAGCGGTTGTAGTTGCTTCTACTGGAATAGCAGCCACATTGTTAGAAGGATGCCGTACGGTTCATTTAGAATTCATTTGACCGTTAAATATTTAAACTATTGGAGAAACCACGTGTAATATTGCAATACACTCAGCATTGGCCAAAGTATTATCGGTATAGAAAATCATCATTTGGGACGAATGCACAATGGCGCATAAACGTGCATTAGAAGCACTTAACCGAACATTAAAAGATTTACGCAGTAACTCGCGATCTTTTGGAGAAGCAATGATTTTACTGCCTGGCGATTTCCGCCAAATACTGCCAGTAATTCCAAGATCTACGGCTGCCGACGAATTAAACGCTTGCCTCAAATCGTCAAATCTATGGCGCTATGTGAAGAAACTGCAGCTGACAACAAACATGAAAGTTACATAGCTTAATAATACATCTGCTGTAGATTTTTCGGAGCAGTTGCTGACTATCGGTAATGGTCAAGTACCTGTCGATGAATCGAGCGGATTAATATCATTTCCAAACAATTTCTGTAATTTTGTCTCATCAAAAGTCGAACTTAATAATGTATTTCCAGAAATTATTTCTAACTACAAAAATAATGTATAGTTGAGTGAGCGAGCAATTTTAGCAGCTAAGAATAAAAATGTAGATAACACCTAAACTACATAATTCAAAATAAGATCATTGGAACAATGCATACATTAAAATCTACTGCGTCACAAATGAAGATGAAGGGACCAACTATCAAATTAAATTTTTAAACTATTTGGACGTGCCTGGCTTAACACCGCACAATTTACGCCTAAAGGTTAGCTCCATAATAATCATGCTTCGAAACACAAACCAATAAAAATTGTGCAACGGTACGCGTTTGGTGGTTAGAAAATTGATTAACAATGTAATTTACGCTACTATAATGATAGAAAAATTCAAAGGTAAGGAAGTTCTCATTCCAAGGATACCGATGATCCCAACCGATATCCCGTTTGAATTTAAAAGACTTCAATTTCAGATGCGTCTTGTCTTTGCCATGACCATCAACAAATCACAAGGCTAATTCTTGAAAGTATGTGGTTTAAATCTAGAACATTCATGTTTTTGCCACGGTCAATTATACGTGGCATGTTCACGGGTCGGAAGACGATCTGCGTTGTTTGTTTTTGCGACTGATAATAAACAAGAAATGTCGTGTATCACAAGGTACTTAAATGAAGAGCAACCTATGTACTAAAATACAGAAATAGTTATGAATGATTAATATTGGTATTTTATTTTTATTTTTTCCAATTAAAAAAAACTGCTTATTTATTGCCATTAAAGCAGAACAAATTTCGCCGTGTCAGCTAAGTCAAAATAAAAGTGGAGCACGCCCACGTAGAAGACGTTCATTTTTCCAAATATTATGAAAAAAAATCGATTAGAGTTTACATAATACAAGCAACGACATAAAAAGCATACGAAGATTAAAACACAAACCTAATATTTGAACATTACATTTATTTTCGTTTTTATCATATACATAATATAAAAATAGGAATTTAACAAATTACTAAGTGTGCAGAATCTTGTATAGTCAAAAATCTTGTGCGACGACATGCATATATTTAATATAATAGTAGAAAGAAAAAATACGAAAGTATAATTAGAAGGAAAAATACCTTGATGTACTTATCATTATAGCGATATAGTAGTTGATTTATATAATTTACATTCAGATTACCAGTTTTGAATTATAAATATTGGCTAAAACATAATAAAATACTATTATATCTTACGCATTTTATGGAGTGTGGTTTAATGAATATTTAAAATCAGTTAAATGTAATTTATGGCATTTGGAATTAATTATCCTTCTAGAATATCTAAATAGTTGCAAAAGCTATGAAGCAGCAGAGAAGAACTGCTGTACTTTCAAAAACGTATGAAGTCTATTTCGATTAATCAATAGTTACTCAAAAAAAAATCTTATCAAATCGAAATAACAATGATAGGCTCATTAATATGTTAATTGAAAAATTACAAGTTGCAAATATTACTACTAAATAAACCACAGATGATGCGGATGTTCTAATTGTTTAACCTCCAATTGAAGAATCAAAGTCTGAAAAAACTGCAGTTATAATAGGACAAGATATTGACTCGTTATTTTAATTTGGCGTACACTGTCTTACAAACAAGAAATTTTCTTTAAAAAAGTTGGGAAAGGAAAGCGACAGATTTGGAATTTCTGATAGAGTGGCGTTCTTCCAATTGCAATGATGAAAGTCTCAGCGTAAAGGATGCTCAGGACAATTTTGGCATTTTGGAAAATGTGGCCAAACTCAGCACAAGCGATATGATTCCTCTAATTTAATAGCAATTTCATGCGACGGTAGAAATAATGATTTTATTACCATAAAAAAATATCGATAAGAATTTCACTCACAAATGAATCACATTTAGTTATTTTAAAGGAAAAGAATTGCCAATCGTTGGAAAACGAAGATTCTGAAAGTAAAGTAATCAAAATTTGTTCGCCGATATAGCGATAGATCTCCCGATTCTTTAATTGTCATATATTGCGATGGTAAACCAGCAAATACGGGCGTAAAAATAGAATTTTACGATTATTCGAAATGCGGTTAAACAAGCTCCAGCTTTGGTTTGTGTGTCTTGTCTACTAACGAACTTCCTCTTCAGCATTTATTTAACTGTTTAGACAAATCATTGACCACTGGACAACAAAAAAAACTGGAATATTAAGCGAACAACTTGAATCGGAAGTAATAACTTATTTACTAATTTTTAATACTGTATGATAAAGTTCAATAAAATTTATCTTTACTTGTTTACTTACAGCCGGTTACAAACTTCGAAACAATCGCACTTGAAAATTTGGTTGATTTAACTGCTGTTGAATCTGACTAACTGACTAAAAAAATTGACTAACGCAATCATACCTTCCCATTCAAAATATATTTTTGCACAAAGTCCCTAATTTTCTCTTATACCTTGCAAAAAAAAAATTAACTTCATTAATGTTCTTAGTAATTTGGAGTTTGAAAAAAAATCAAAATTAAGACTAACTGCAAAGTTACCGATGCTGATAAAGAAAACCTTACGGTTATAAAGAATTAGTCTGATTATCTCTAAAAAATTGAAGCCTTTTGAAAGATGCTCAAATATATAAAACTTTAATTAATGATCCTTCTGACCATTAAAACAGACAAACCCACAAACTTATTTCAAGTTTAATGTAAAAAAATCTCCAATTCTCTAGGTTATTCTCTTAAAGTTTTTCATCCCGATTTTCGTAAATTGTAATGCCAATGCTATAGTCGATAAAACCAATTTACCTATTGTTATAATAAGACCTATTGTTTCTGATCTTAACTCACCTCAGAATAATTTAACCAAACATTTTAGCCATTCTTTCTAAGATCATCATTTTATGTAAGTTTAATGTTTTCAACTCTTTCGATTTAGTTAATGTTCTTAATAATCCTATCATTCCGTCTGATTTCTCTTAGTGAAAACTCTTAGTAAAACCTCTTAAAAACAGGTTAGAGTATCTAAGCTATTTCAATGGTAATAATAATATAATATCTCCTTTCTACCTAATAATACTTTTGTCGCTGATTTAAATTGTTCTTTTTCTAGTAAATATAAGGGTGTCGTTTGTTTATCCCTTTTAGGTAACTTTTACTATTCTTCGATCTGTTCTATCGGATCTTATAAATATAATAATCTGTCACGGTTTCCCATTAATTTTAAATGGACAAAATATTTGAAATTGATCAGACGGATAGTAACAGTGGGCCTAATTGTGATGTCTCGGTTGTCCCTTTATGATATATAAAGCCCTTATAGCTTATTTTACAGTTTTTAATGTTTTGCTTAGTTTACTTGATAAATATAATGATCTGTCACGGTTTCCCATTACTTTTAAAAAGACAAAATATTTGTAATAGATCAGACGGATAGTAACGTTTGGCCTACTTGTGAATCTGTGTTGTCCCATTATGAATTATTTACAGGTTGTTAATCTTTTGTCTGCTTTTCGAATGTAATATTATTATAAACCCTAATGAGGAAGGAGACAAACCATATATCCAAAATGTGCAATCAAATTTAGAAAAAAACTCTTTTCATTGAAACCATGTAGCTTTTCTTAAACAAACTATGATAAGTTGATTTATGTAATTTGACGTAAAAATTGGAGAAATAGCTTATAAATACATCAGCCAGAAGCGAAAGCACATGAAATCGATGAAAAAGTGAAGGCACTTGCATGCGGAAGATTATGTTCGTTTTTTCAAAAATTGTAAATAATTTATATATGAAAAAAATAATTCGATATATATTCAAAATAATATTCGGCTTGAGTTAATGTGATACAACCAATTTACATAAAAAACATACTTAATAAAATACGAATAAAAAATTAGAACAAAACAAACATTTAAATGTGCAGTTCATGTATAGTCAAAAATAAATCTTATGCGACAAATATGTAAATGTTAATTATAGTAGTATAAATAGAAAAGTTAAGCATTAGAATGTAAAACTATAATACAGAATAACTGGTTTTACTTATTATCACTATAATGACAGCATGTTCTATTATATACTATATAAAACCAATATATAGTAAATCTAATTATATAATTATTAAATTATTTTATATAATTTTACATTCTAATCACCACATTGTTACACTTAAATTTGTATATTTATTGGTATGCATTGTTGATTTGTGATTTAGCGTATGTAGTTTTCCAAGTATTATTATTATAAATACAGGTCAAAATCAAAGCAAACTATTATAACATATGAGATAGGCTTATTGAATATTTAAAATTAGTAAAATGTAATTTATTGCATTGATTATTATTTATTCTTCAGATCTTCTTAGTATATTGAAACTAACTATGAAACTTGTTAACATCGATTTCAAATATCGAGTGAGTAGAAATCGATTTTATTCAATCTTACTTTTTCATTACAGAATATCCAAGCTGTATGGCATGTCTCAAATTCCATCATATATTATTTTCACACATTTGGTTACATATAATTTGGTGAAGATTGGAAGTACCAGAGATGTGGTACGCAAAGTAAAATTCCAAATTATCATCAAAATTGAACTGAACAAATTTATCTTCACGTGAATTATTATTGCAAGTATAAAAACATATTTGTTTGTCAAGGTATTTATATATACATGCATTTGATCTATGGTGTAGCGATCAGTGCTAATTAAAACAATCCTCTTGATTGATTAGGTTTGGAGGTGGTAAAAGGTCAAATGCCTTTGAGCAATCACTATTTTTCTCACTTTTTTCGAATTCCTCAAAATCCTTCAAAATTCTTTCTTCGACTTAAGGCGATTATTATGTACGATTTACGATCAATGATCTATAATATTGATCTATGAAGATGATCTATAAAGATAATCTCTGATGCTCCGACTATGCTCCATTGTTGTTAGTATCCAAACAAATGCAGAACTAAATCAAATATATTAATCAAACAATATAGCATTCAGATATGTGAATGACATGAGCATCTGCATTATATTGCATATCTGATGAATATGATACTTCCAGGGCGATGTCTTCCTATTAGTTTGGAAACTATTTTCACAATTACAAAGATGAAGAGAACACATAAATGTCTTTGTCTGGATTGAATGCTTGGCAAGTTTAAAATTTACTGGCACATCACAGCAATAAAATTATTGATATTACAATGATTATTATAAATCAATTTTTTCTGAACATTATCGCATCTGAATCTCTGTCTATTAAACAAATAGTCCAACAACATTCTAAAGATTCCAGCCATAAAGATTCTGATCACATCTCATATGATACATAAATTATATTCATTAGGTATATTGATGTCAAAACTGTATATAAAAATACTCATTAAGCACTAAATTGTACGTTATTATGTTTTTGTGTGAGACAAATTTAATTCTTCCATGGCATTAGGTTTTTCATGTTATTCCATATAGAAGCAAAACAATGCACCGTTTGTTTTCAACAATATTGATAGTGTATTTCACATTGAAATAAATATGTCGCTAATATAAATATTGAATACTTTTCTTATAATTTTCACACAAAAATTATTAGATTGAATAATTCAATTGTTTTACTTGAAGTAATAGTAGATTGTTCTCTATTGGTTGCAATAGATTCGACATTTGTTATGTTACAGTCGTTATAAGTATTTACCATCATTATCAGTAGTTATTGTTGATAAATTAAGATAATGTATCTATAAACTCTTTATACAACTGATGTAGTAAAATTAATAACGGTGCTTTGATATGAATTCAATAGTAATAGCAACACTATTATCATAATCGATTAATCATCTCCTGTTATTAATACAATTTCTGATTTTGTTTTGCAAGCATCAACAATTCCAATTTCTTCTCGAGTGCAATACATTTTGACAAATTTATATATTCAAGCACTATACACAATTAAATTTAAAAAAAGTGCAGTATTCTAGAAAACTACTACACTTCACCATTAACAACACAATACATAATGTGAATACTTTGCCAAACTGTACTTGAACTGATTTACCAATGAGCGCATTTTAAGATTTATTTTTTGCCTAACAAGAAACTGTAAGAAATAAAAATATATATTGATTGACATATCTTCGGAAGATTTAAAAATTAATGACAAGAAAAAGATTTTTCTTTTTAGGTGGTGGATTGACATGCAAACTCTGCTGCCGAATAGAATTACGAATATACAATATTCAATATTACTTAAATTTATTTTATTGGACACTTAATATCTTTCAGGTTATGTTTGCCATATTTTTGTATGTTTTCTCTTATTTCAAAATGTACAGTTTAACATTTCGAAGCATAGTTTGTCACTTCCTCCTCAGAATTTAATTTTTCTTAGACGCATTAATATTACTACTATTGATACCACTATTAACGGCATTATGGATTGAAAACATCTTTTTCCTGTCTCTGACTGTGTTACGTAATGGGCAGTATCAATTTATCAAATACAATTATCAAGTATGTATTGTATTTATTTAATATTCAATTATCAATTATCAATTTATGCCGTGGGATTATTCTATAAACCCAATAAATTCGGGAAATTTATTGAATCACTAAATATATGACGAAGAAAGTAATTACTATTAAAAGAAAAAAGAAATTATAATGACCTGTATACATTCATTAGAGATAATAAAACTAGTGGGGCGCATGGCATTGTGCCTTAAGGCAAATTGCTGGAACTTCCCGTACCAAAAAAAATTTATTTTTAAAAAGATTAACACTTTTGAAAAATTTACTTTGAAAAAATTGATTTTTGAGAAACAAATTTTTGACAAAAATTTACTTTTTTTGAAAAAAAAAAAAGACTTTTTGAAGAGAAATTATTTTGAAATATTTGGAAATTCTGAACTTTTTTTCAAAGCAATCGTACAACTTTAACTGCATAGAGACGAATTATCGAAGCGCATAAGCGCCGCGTCGCCGTCTAACGGATAACATTGGTACGGAACCCATAGAAATGTAAACAAAGTTTATACTTATTGTTAAAATCTCTATGAAATATCTGATAATTTGATGTGCATATGTCTAATAATAATTTTTGAGCGCCAAATGGCATTTTTTTACTTTTTTTTACTAGATTTCCGAAACCACTACACCTGCCTTCATGAAAATTTGATAAGTTGTTCGTCTTGTTAAGGGGCACAACTAGTGTGAAATTTTCAAAAAATCGAATTTCCAATTTTTCCATATTACGATAGGTTATACCTTTAAAAAAAATACATACTGAAATTTTAAATCGATATCTTAAATAGTTTTTTTGAGTTATAGCCATTTAAAGAGTATATATATAGTATATATTGTATAGTATTGTATATATAGTATTGTATTGTAGTATATTGATCTACTTTGTCTGACAAAACTCTGGTTAAACGACAAACCAAATGGACTTATTTAATATTCGTGACTTTCGGCTGATTAACAGTCATTGCCGTAGTGAACACACACATGGCGAAGTTGCAATATTTGCTAAAATCACCTTGACTGCGCAGAATTAAATGGCATTGCAGTGCAATATGCTGAGCTTGCAAGCGCTGTAGCGGCGTGTTATTGAATACGAACAAAAACAATTATTATGTTATTTATAGGTTGCTAAATTCTGAATCTGAAAAATCTGAAGAAATTAACGCTCATATTTAACACATTTGACTCAAAAACTAATATCATCACATGCGGTGACCTGAATGTGGATTTTTTAGTAGATTCTAATGATAAAAATGCACTAATTAATTCTGCTTCCACTTTCA
>NW_020538108.1:0-16287 GCF_003426905.1 Ctenocephalides felis
TGTGGAAACACTTTTTGCACATATATCAAGCCGAGAAAAAATATTCGCCTCCGGATTTCGCTCAGACGACAAAAGGGAAAAATAAAAATCTTCCCAGTCGCGACATAAATTATCACACACACTAGAACACATTTACCTATAGAGAACTTTTTTAACTCACACACACATATTTTATATATAAATGTGTATATATCAATACATGTATGAAATATAAAAAACAACTACAAACAATACAATCACCTGCGTTCGATTTAGAATTTCTAATAAAAGCAATAATATTAACAACTATATTATATTGTCCAAATGTAAAAAATACCACCCACTTGATATTTCGAATATAATAAAAAAATTACTTACAGTTCTGTCTTATATTATTTACAATTGAATTTTACTACGGTGGAGTTTACATGTAATTCTATTTTGTGCTCAGTTATTTTTTAACTTTCCGTAGGGTAAGTTATTGTAATCGTCCAAAAATCGAAATTGAAAATTTTTACTTTTCTTCACGTTTTGAAGGTTTCTGAACATTTTGGCATACCTCAGCAAAAATGGATGTGTGTGTGCGTGTATCACGTTTTCGGGCGCACGGATCAACCGATTTGAATGCTTCAAAAAACATTTGATTCCTATTGATAGGGACATGTGCTGATTAGTTTTTGGCAAAGACATTAAAAAATATGTGGCATGATCACTTTCGAACTTTAGAAGTATGCTTAAAATTTCATTTAAATAGCTCAAATCTAAAGACATAATTCTATTAAAAATCACTGGTAGCTTTAACTATTAATGCATTTTTCACTAAAATGCCTATTTCAATGATATAACTTTTTTAGCAATCCAATTACTGTGTCACGATGAAAACTGAAAAGCTAAGAGAAATAAGTAGTAATTTGTTGAGTCTAAATTTTATGAAAAGACTCTTTATTAAAAAGGAGAAGATGACACTAGGCTTAAAGGTCCAATTTCAGTTTGAGAAATCATATTGTGAAACCTAGATCAATTGAATTTGGTATAATACATAACACATATCAAACAAACGACTATCTGACCATGTTAAGTAAAATTGCCAGCTAATTTATCATGCTAGAAAGGTGATTTTTTTTTACTATTTTTCAGATTCAATGATTTCTTTTTGATATCAATGAGATTTTCCAAAAAACAGCTACAATTTTCAACCTATAGAAAATATAATTATCATGAAAACAATTTTTCACAGAGATAACGATTAGTAATGTATAAATACTGGATTCGGTATTTTGCAAGAAATATTCATTCGCAGAGATGGAATAACTATTTATTTAATTTGTCTCTTGTGAAACTATTTTTTTTTAACTTATCTCACTTTTTCATTTACTAATTTTACCTTTGCCAGCGTAAAAGCGCAGCTGGTCATTTTTACCCCATCCGCGTGTACGTTTTTACATAGGTTATAAAAACTGTTGAATCTTTTTTAAATTTGCAATATATCTTATAAAACAAATAAATAGCGCATATTTATATATAGTGTCACAAACCAAATAAAAAAGTTTCAAACCAAAAAAAAAAACTACCAATAAAACCATTGTTATGAATATAGGTAAATTAGTAGCAATTCAGCTCCTGATGGTGACGTCGTAAGAATTAGGATGATTGTTCATCAGGCAACTCTTGCCTCCTACTTTAAAGCAGTATTCAAAAAGTGAAATAAAGCACTATATTTCACTTTTTGAGATAGCGGTGGTGGACCTTTTTACCCGCGGTCCTTTAAACTCCGCTCTACCTTATTCGTAATTTAATTAGGCTTTCGATTAGTCGTGACACGTGTCTTTGATCTGTAGAAAATTTACAAATGCTACCAGTATCAAGTTGCATAACTATTTAACCCATCATTAATTACTGGAATCGGACAAATGATTTAATTAATCACACAAGATCCGCTCGTAAGATGCGGTCAGTCGCTAGTTAGTGTTTTAACGTGGACGGACTATGAGTCTAAAATTTTCAGAATAGTTAGAATTGTATTGAATAGTTATAATAGACACTTGATTTGGGTGGATTTTGTAAAAATTATTCTTATTTAAAGCTTTTTGATTGTTTGATTTATATTGTGTTATTTTATTATAGAGTTGTATAGCTCTATACTCACTCTTAAGATTATAATTTGATATTTAACAAAAATAAAAATTAAAAGGTACCTACTATCTCTAAATGTATGGTAAAAAAATAATGCAAAATTTAGTAGGAAAATATGAAGTTAAAAATATTAAAACAAAGGTGGTAAAATTAAATATTAAACAAATTTAAATGTAAAATGGTGGTAAAATTATTTAAACAAATTAAAGATAAACATAATATCTTTCAAAGCTTTTTTTACAAGAATATGTGTAAGTTAATGCAATATATGGATGATGAATCTTACAATAGTAATTCATCTGCTTTTCTTTTACAGTATTTTTGTGTATTTGTCATTTGTGGTAATATTTTTAATGTTGTGTACAATTTAATAATATAAAAAATTAAGATTTTAGTATATACTAATACCAAACAAATGTCAAAAAATATATAAATTGTAGAAATAATAAAATCTAATGATATTCAAGAATACATTAACATGAAAACTTTAGAGTTAGAAGGAAACTAAATATGGTCAGTAATTATGCACATACAAGTTTCATTATTGTAAGGATGAAATTAAGATAAAACTAGCTGTAAGTGGAATTCTGTCTTGAGGCAATTATGGCATCGTGCCTTAAGGCAAATTGCTGGAACTTCCCGTACCGTAATGAAATGTTCGTGGAATACTGAATGTTTTCAAATAGATTATTATAAATATTGTAAAATTGTCTAATATTTATAAGAATTATATATAACTGAATTGCAGAGTTGAAATTATTTGTAAAGTATATTAGTACTATAGTCAGAATTAAAAATGAAATATGAAATATTTTCGATATACAAAAAACTAAAAACTAAAAAAAAAAAAAAAAAAAATGAAACAATTTTTTTTTTTTCCAAAATCAATTATTTCGTTAAGACAAGCAGAAAGTTCTTTGAATCATTTAAATCGGACGCTTAGTTCTCTCAAAAATTGCCATTTTTTACATATTTAGCTTCGTATCTTCAAAATGGCTGGGCCTGCCTTTGCCAAAAACTAATAAACACTTCTACCAATCATTACTAATTGAATGTTTTTTAGATCATTCAAATCGGATACTCCGTTCTCTCAAAAATTCGATTTCTATTTTCTGCACTCTTTGCTCCTTATCTCCGAAACGGCTGGACCTGCCTTTGCCAAAAACTAATCAGCTCTTTTCCCTATCAATAGGAATCGAATGTTTTTTGAACCATTCAAATCGGTTAATCCGTACGCCCGAAAACGTGCGCGAAAATTTGTATCCATACATACATACACACTCACACACACACCACACACACACACACACACACATCCATTTTTTCTGAGGTATGCCAAAACGTTCAGAAACCTTCAAAACGTCGAGAAATGTAAAAATTTTCAATTCCGATTTTCGGCCCATTACAATAACTTACCCTACGGGAAGTTAAAAATTAAGATTCTATTCAAATATCAATACCTTATTTTAATAAAATATATTTTAAAATTTTGACTATTAAATTATTTGAATATGACAGGGCGCGAGGCAAAATGTTTTTTTTTTTAATTATTTCAAACAAATTTTATCATAACGAATAATGCATATCAAACAAACAACTATTTGACTATGTTGAGTAAAATTCCCAGCTAATTCACCATTGTATTAATGCGTTTCCATTGCTGTTTAAAAAAAAAAATTACCTGCAAGGGGACAAACAGGTCGATTGTCTTATTTTTAATTTTGAAGGGATTTTAGTAAGTAATAGCTACATTTATTCAATTAATGCAAAATTTTAATTTTATGGGTACATTTTTTTACAAAGATATACTTGTGTATATAACGCTGTTAGTATTTCATCAAAAATAATCATTAACAGAGTTGTAATATTTATTCATTTAACTGATCTCTTGTCAAATTGTTAGGTTAAATTATTTAACTAAATTCTATTGTATTATTTTTTTTTTCAATTTAATACTCAAGCATCCAGTCACATCGAGTGTTTTACAGCTATTTTATTATAAAAAGAAAATGGCTGTAGCTTTTCACTTACAACATTAAAATTTGATATATAACAAAAACCAAAATAAAAAGGTAGCTACTATCCCTAAGATTATAATGAACAATTAATGTAAATTTTAATAGAAAAATAAAGGGGTAGAAATATTATGTCAAGGGTAAAATATGTATATATACATATAGATAAAATATGTATATTTATATTAAACAAAAAAATAAATATTAAAAATAATAAAAAATTAGTAATGATAAAAATGAAATAATTATAAATAAATGTTAAATTATCTCAGAGAAACTATTCTTGTTATCTTGTATTACTAGAATACAAAATGAAAACGTTGGACTATAGCTATATAAAACTTTTTCGCTTTTTATAGTATGTTTTTACTATTTGCATGTGTCCAATCTAAGTCTGTATTTTGCTCTTCCATGTATAGTTCGAGTTATATAATGATTTTAGTTTGTGCAACGTTGCCCTGTTGTTCAGGGTGAACGTAGTGTTATTGACAGGGGTTTGTTCTTGCTTTTAACGGGAGACCCTTTGTCTTAAGTAACAGACACGAAATGTACACTTCCGTGAAAAACATTTAAAATTTCCGGGTTTTTTTTATCTCATTTTATTTTGATATGATATATTGGAAGACAGACGTGGAGGCCAAAATTTTAATAATTGTAAAATGCAACAAAAAGATATATTCTCAATTAACCTTTGTATATATTTTATAATGGATATTTATAATAAAAATAAAGACTTTAATAAATCCAATCATAAAATTTTACTTTTTTATATGACATAAGTTTTGTTCTAATTTAATAGAGAAGTACCTGCAACTAATGATACTGCAACACGATGATAAATTTGGAGATACAAATTGCATTATATTTTTTTAGATACATTTCAAATAATAACGTTAATGATAATATGAATAATGTATTTTTACGTTTGTTAAAATATGTATTATTTTAGTTCTAATCTCCAACACCCATAAGAATAAAGTTTTCTACGAATGAAGTCAAATATAAATTGATCCCGTGTTTACTAATGTAAATGCTATTCATATTTTATTTGTAAGTTCATATTTTTTATATTATTTTAATATCCAATACAAAACTTCATTGTAATAATCTTGTAAAAAGTTGGTAAAACTTAAAACTTTCCAGTAATTTGTACTTATAATATTTTTCTGTATAACTTCAAACTTTCCGAAACCGCAAAGCATTTTAATAGAAATTGCAGTAATATTATTTATTTATTGCAATAATACATTGAATATTTTAAATTAAAAATTGTAGTTAATAAATATATGAATGAATCTTTAAGTATAAGCTTTCTAGTCGTATGTTAATAAAAAAATCTATGTGCTATTTTCAAATGATACCCAAGAAAAATTGCTCATTTTGGTTTATTCAAACGTTTGATAGAATAATTCATTAATTAATTCATTCACTCATTCAATATTCTTGTATTCAGCATATTCCAGAATTGGCTTTTAAATTATATTGTATTTTAAAAATAATTGTTTTGTTAATTAAATATTTACACAAGTTAATTAAATATTAATACAAGCATTGTATTTTAAAATTCTGGGTTTTGATTCCTCAAAGTTCTCAAACTAAAAATTATTATTATAATAATGATAATAAAAATAATTAATTACAAAAAGAGGATCTTGTAGTTTGTACATTGTACAAGAAATATTTGCATGTACATTGGGAATATCCTTTATAATCTTAAAAATAAAAAATAATATACACTATTTTTACAAAATATTGTATTTTATGTAGTGTAAATAAAAAAACTATACTACTCCATACTATAAATGTTTATATCAATATTTGTTTAAAATTTCTTAATTATTAATAATTAGTAATGCATTATATTGAATTTATTATTCAATTATTGCTTCTCTACAATCAATGATAAGTTGAGATACATACTGTTCCAATATAACTAAATTGCACGGAAACAAATATTTCATTAACACAAATATAATCACATAATGAATAATACATATCGTACTATTAAATTATAAGCGAACATAGTTTTCATTATATCACGAATCTGATAATGTACATGCAAATATTTCCAACTGTGGACAAAATTAATATCAAACCGATGCAAACAAAATTATGAAAACTATTTACGGTAAGGATAAAATGAGGTTAAAATATACCAGATTTCTAATTGAGTTGTATCCAGTTCTGAAATAATTATTTAAATCACGAATGTGTGTCAAATTTGTGTAAGTCAGAGCATTCAAGAACCTTAATTTGAATATATTTATATAAATGTACAATTTGCATTATATTTATATTGTAGTAGATAATGATTTAAATATCGACAAAATTGTGATTTTTAGATTTTCTTTCCCGTCTAACATCAATATGGTATTTTGTTAATTGCAATTAAGGGAACAAAGGAGAAATTATATATCCTCCACCGTACGAGTACAGAGATATCCCATGATACGCTCTTAAGGAGGAACATTTTCAGTGTAATAAACCTATTAAATACAACATTAGATGCTTCAAAAGATGCTACTTTTTGATAATACATAAAAATATTGCTTGCAGTAGAAAATTATAAATTAATTATTGAAACTTAACATTGCACACATCAATTCTGATGGTTTGATCATCTTTTGTAATAAATTAAATATTATAAAATGTAGAAAGGCGATGTAATTTTTATGTATGTTTTAGTAAACATAAATAGATGATTTAATATATTGAAAGTTATATCGCATATGTAATAATAGTTCAAATAGAGACATTTCGAATAATGCGTTCGAACATGAACTTGTTTTATATAATTTCATTAACCAATTTATTTTATATTTTTCTCATATGAGTATAAACACAAATATAACCCATTATTCATTATGATTGGTTTAAAAATTATGATCTCTTTAATATAATAATATTTTTAAATAAAATAGTAAATCTAAAGAAACAAAAATACGTAATTACTTTAACTCATTAACTCATCATCAAATGCTTTGCAAGTTATCAAGTTATCCAAGGCAAAAAAAAACTAAAAAACGTAAAAAAGTCATTAAAAAGTTAAAATAACAGAATTGTACTTAAAAACCGTGAACAACTATAAAATCACATAAAAGATCACATATATAAAAATATCATTGAATTACAGTGAATTATCAGTGAATCTTATTTAAATCTGTTAAGAATTTCTTTACCCTTTACCCCCAAAAAACAATACCCTTAAACAATTGATTTTGAAATAATTATGCACCTACTCAGAGTAGTTTATTTTAGTCATGTTTCTAAAATGTCTGAATATATATAATTTAGGATTAATAACACGCATAATAACTTATAGAACAAATGTAGTCTAATTTTAACTCAATTAACAATACATCGATAAAACAAATACAAGAGCAATAAACGTACAATTTTTTAAATCTCTAATTATTTGTTATTTGTTTCACCTGTGAGTTAGTGTCAATAATTACTTGGTATTTCTGGTGCTACTCTGTGTGTTATAAAATAAATATAATTGTATTTCCAGGACTGACGTTCCTAAACTACTTGTTTTTGTATAATCATTTAAGCTAATTGCTATAGAAACGGATTTAATCAGAATTACGTATCTGTAATCCAAAGGGTTTTTACTTTCCTACAAGGAGTCCCTTTTCTCTTTGGCAGGGATCCTACGAGACGTCCAAGGCTAGGTTTACCCTTATCAGACACATCTCCCATACACGACCTCGAATACAGGCAAAATCAAATAAAGATTATATATATATATATATATTTCAAAGTAATATATATAATGTATATATATATATATATATATATATATATATATATATATATATACAAACTCATGCATAATAATATATTACACAAAACTTAACATTGTAAAATCATTTATACACATACCTACATATACGAATATACATATACAAACAATTTTTGTTGCAAATTGCATAAAATTAACCTGCAATACTAAAAAACGCATAACAGTTGAACATAAATATTTTTGCTACATAGTCAAGTCATTATAGTAAGTTCACCTCGAAATTCGAGATACCCAGCTGTAAGTCTGTAAAAACTTGTATGTACTCGTAAATACACTAAATTTGTCTCAAAACTACATATGGTATTGACACCCTACCATATGTAGGTTTTGAGACAACTTTAGGGTGTCTATTTCAGGCATACAGCTGAGTATCTCGAATTCCGAGATTCTTACTTAAACTTAAATGACTGGATTAATATGTAAGCCTATATATAAAAGGTTTACGAGATTGAAGCATTCACACCTAAAAGTATATGTTAGGACTGTTGACAGTTTTTCTTTTTTGTTACATATAGATCTTATCTTTAATTATATTTATTCATTGAAATGGAAAAAAAATGGAAATTCAAAATTCCCTTATGGTAAAAAAACATGTACATAATTATACATATTGTGACATATCCCACATAATGCAATAAAAAATCAAACTGAATTATATGTAAATCATAAATTATATGATCTGTACCTACCATTAGTATTACTGAATCAACATTTAATATATATTTTTTAGCCAGGAACGAAATACAAAAATAATAGGTATATTATTAATTCATTTTTTAAGCTTAGAAAATGAAAACTGTATCAAATGTTGTCCATTACAAAAACCAATATATCTATACTACACTTAGACTTTAGAAACTGGTAAAGATAATTTAATTATTTCTAAAATTCGTACAACCAGTATTTGAAAGACTATCATATTATTATTTTTTATTGGCATAATTTGTTAACTTTGTTTATTCTCTCAGCAAAAAACGATTAATTGATATCGATCCAGAAAAAAATATTTATTACATATATTTATTCCATTCTTTGCTGAAAAGCCTGAAATTTTCGCGATATTTAGGTAAATATGACATTTGCTGATTATTGACTTATGTTATTATTTTCTCACTCAAAATTTTTCAATAAACGAATTATTAATCACTTTATCGTATTACAATCCTAATTGAATGCGCAAATATTTGACGAAACTTGCCAACACACTTTAGCAATTTTTTGTTAAATGAAGGCCTTTCGAAATCAACCGATTTTAATAAATTTGTATTGATAGTTCAACAAAAAGTCTTAATTCTTGAAAACTTGGGACAATTGTCTTTTTATTTTGTACTGTGGTCTTAGAAATGTTATTTACGGTAACTGTCCTAAACATTAAATGAACAAAATTTGTAAAAATTAACCACAATAAACAAAAATTGATCATAATTTCACCAAAGCTCAAGATTTCACTTAAAAGCTTATATTTTCAAAACAACGAGAAGATTTAACGAGAGATTTTTTAAACAAGACATTTAGAATTCAATACTATCACATCGTTTCGGCTTGACATTCTGGGATACCCTGTATATATACACTGTTCATTTTTATATCGAAAATTCATATTACTGTAAATTTAACCCTTTCCACTCGGATGCAGCAAAATTCATATGAATCTCGGAATTCGCCAGTGGAAAGGGAAAATATTTGAACGATTATTAATTCTTCCTTTCTTTATCGGACAACACTTGATACATGTGTGTTGTCCTTTAGAGTTAAAAACATTTTTTATAAATCAAGAGAAGAACCATATGCATAAACAATTTTAAATTTCAAAACGATATCATTAATTCTCTGTCGCAAAAACTAAATTAATTCACGTAATACATGAATATGATGTTTGCAGAGTACTGCCAGCCTTGCAAAAACAAAAGTAGATAAAACGCGCAGCCACTTTACATAACTGATATGTATACTCAGCAGATGGGACCTAATATATATTTACTTTCAATTATATGACACTATCTATGACATGTGTCAGCTGTGACATTCTGACAAGTGTCGCGTACACTTTTGACGTTCAGTATACACAAAATATTTGACACTTTCAGTGCGATGTTACATGAGAAGGGATCAAAGTTCATCAAATGTATTCGTATGGCGTATTCGACACCCAATGATATGGTATCTTTCCGAGGCAGTATTAAGGGCAATTCTGGTGAAAGTGCTTAGTTGGTATTGATTTTATATTTGGAAATTGACAATAACAAATTTCATAGAAATATTTCTAATAATAATAATAATATTCAATTACTTAGATAATAAAAACAGCCAGTTATTTTTTTTTTTTTTTGAACAACTATCAGACGAATTAGAACTGTTAATAGGAATTCAATAACCAATTTGGAAAGAATAGTTCATTTTGCGAAAACATTATTATTATCAGATATTTTTTATATCTTTAGATATCTAATGCAGCAAAAATGCTCTGACCGACTATTTTGCACTTGAAATTATTTTACGCCTATATTTTCACTACATGTTGAATTATTTTGACAAAATTTGAACTTAACTTTTCAAACTGTAATTTTATGAGCATCGATATTTCTCTAAATGAAATCTATCAAAATAGGTCAAGGTCAATAGTCTATTTTAAATTGCCTGTAAAATGTGAATTAATCTAACACATATACTTTTGTTCAAATATCGATGAGTTTAAGTTTTGCTGATTCGAATTTATCCTAATTTTAAAGTATGAATACTCAATATTTTGTGTTATCTCTCTGTATTATATTTTACTAATGAATAATTTATATTAGGTATTTTTTCTATCTTAGCCAGGATGAAATTTCTACTTTGAAATAATATATAGAAAATGGTCATACATATAAAGAAATATTTTAATCTCTACTGGGAATATAGGAATTATTTACTATATTAAAAATTTCAATATGAACATATGCAAAACTCATAAATTGTCATTATTACTAATAATTGATATCGATATGGCTTGATTTTGATGAATTTTAATTTTAATTTTATTTATTTTTTATATACTAAATAATCTTTCAAAAGAAAGAGCAGAAATTTAAGGCCAATCCTAATTATCGATAATATTTAATATTGAAAAAAATTATACTATTTTTTTTGCTATAAATTGTAATTTTGCAATTAAGTGTAACTGTTTTGGAATACTGAATTGTCCATTTATAAAGGACCCAGAAATTAAATGCCTGGTTATAAGTAAAATCAAGAAAATATTTGTAATAAAATAATGGTGACATTTTCAGAAGCAAATTCTAAAATGTATACTGGTTTCTTGTAACTATTTTAATTTTATAAAATAGTATGTAAAATCTTTTTAGGTACTAAATTATTTATATATAACTTCTGTAATTTCATGAAGAGTCAATAAGCTAAATCACTAATTATAGATAAAAAGTAAAAATTAAGTATTTTGAATTGTTTTGTCTATTTTAGTTATATAAGTTGAATGCATTAACTGAATTGCTTAATATCATTCATTTTATTGTCTTATATTGTATAAATTCAGCTGGTTTCACATATTTTAGTCACTAAAAATTTTTGTTATTTAATTTTTGCTCTTTTTATTCAATGGAGAAAAAATGGTCCAGCAACATTTTAACATTCAGATTTATTTTATTAGCATACGGTATTAGAAGTAATAGTTTGTATAATTTGATAAATTTTATTTACAAAACTAGTTTGAACCGGGTTGGATCTGTCTTTACCAAAAACTAATCTGCACGTTTCTCTATCAATAAAAATCGAGTGTTTTTTGAATAATTCAAATCGAGTGTTTTTTGAATAATTCAAATCGGATAATTCGTGCGCCCGAAATCGTAGACAAAAATTTTATCCATAAATACATACATACACGTTACATCAATTATTTCTGAGATATACCAACATGTATAGAACCCTCTAAAATATAAAGTAATGCAAAAATTTTCATTTTCGATTTTGGCGCAACTACTAATACTACGATTCATATTGCCACAATATAAAATTCTCAAAACTTCATCAAACTCACTATCTAATCTTCTACCCAATCCATCAAAGCCAGTACATCATATTTTACAAGTTTAAAATATTTTACATCTCTTATATTATTCTGCCTGGCCCATTCCTGGCTCAGTTTGTTATAAATTTTCTCCTCGCGTCATGGAGAGATAGAAAATGGAAAACTTTACGAACTATGAGCATTTGCATAATAAATTGACTTTACTAAAGAGCTTCCGGAGCTTCAACTCGCGCCAGTATTTATAATTTAACCGACGACTAGAATCGATGAGCCAATGAAAGGCATTTGGGCGAGAAGTGATCAATGAAACGAGATCAAAAATAACTCATTTGAATTAAATTCAGTTCAATAGTCCTTGGAAACAGACGAGAAAAATAGAATGTGTTAGATGAAAAATATTTCTGCAATTCATTTCACCGTACTTTAATTTGTTCCAAAATGTCAATTTTCATGCTATTCATTCAAACACTTGCAAATTTGATACAAATTGGGACATATAATCCAATCTTAAAATACTTTATATGATGAGTTTCAGTACAATTTACAGTACATTACATAGTTATTTTATCGTTCAAAAATAGATAATTTTTTTTGAAAATCTTCAGATTGCAAAAGCTTTCTAAATATTTTGGCATACCTTAAGAAAAAACAGATGCATGGCTACAATATTCTAACACAATTCTGGGAGCATGGTACAAACAATTTAAATTATCAAACACACTGTTCCTACTAATAGAGTTAATAAATAGTTTTAGGCAAAGTCAAGTTTAGGCATTTGGGAAATATGGAGGAAGAAGTGCAGAAAATATGAATTTAGTTTTTGTGAGAACGGGGCTTCTGATAAGATTAATTCGAAATACATTTGATTCGTGTTGACAGCGAGACGTCCTAGTTAGTTTTTAGTAAAGACAGGTCTACCCGTTTCGGAATTTTCGGAAAAAAAGTGCTACAATTTCCAGTTTTTGAGAAAATGGAGCATCCAATGCAAATGATTGAAAATACATTCTGCTTAGATTTTCGGAAAAAATATTAAAAAAAAATATTTCAGAATTAGAAACAAAAGATTCAAAACAATTTCTTTTTAAATATAGAAAATTATTTGGAACTTAATTCTAGCTAAAATTTTAAAAGCAAATAATTTTTATTTTGCAATTCAGTTTATATATAATTCATAGAAACATGAGATAAGGCCCTTCATTCTGTGGGGATATCAAGCAGGCTGGTTTTGATTTGTAAAAAACAATGGGACATGTCATGTATATTTTTTGATATCGTAATATTTTTATAGTCAATAAATTTGATATATTTTTTATGTTGGGAGTTTCTAATTTAATATATTATCATAATCATTACGACTCCCACATTGGTGACTCACGACGATGGAGATGAAGAAAAAAAAGGAGTTTTATTTTTCGAGGATTTAAGAAAAATTGATTTTGACGCAGCACCATAATCACTGGTCTTCAGAGACGACCTATAAGGTACGTCCAGTCCAATCCATCATAGTTAACGCACTTACTATCTGGATCAGACTTCCGAGGTTACTCATTTGGTATACCCAGACGTCAGTATTTATTGCTGACAGAAAAAATAATTTGGAGCCTGAACTTTTCATTGGAATGCAATTCAACCTCTCTTTCTCTGTTAACTCAACGATTCGTCTTATAATGCTACCTCCCATTATCGACGAGTCAAAACAAAATTTGACATAATTTATTGGATTCCACAATTCTGGACTCTTATGTCAAAGAAACCAATGATCCTGATTTGGATAAAGAGCCAACTTCTTTCTCTGATCGGAACTCATCAGATACGAATGCAACGCTTGCAGAAATGGAAACTGTACCCATAAATTATGCATTCTGAACATTAAGTAATTATGATATAACTAATACCAATTACATCGAGGCTGAATCTTAGAAGTTCACCGACATCGAGGTACAGGAAATTTTCCACATGTTTTTTTTTAGTCAGAACCTTATGCAGAATATGGAGCTGATGGACCACATACGGTGGATCTGCTGACGAAACATGGAAATTTGTAATTGACTAGTATCACAACACTGGTCTGCTATAATCTGCTTTCCCACCACATTTTTATAACGTGTTTCCCTGTATTTTCTTTTTAAACTGTGAGATCAACACTGGGCAGGGAGTGTGTGGGGATATCAAGCAGGCTGGTTTTGATTTGTAAAAAACAATGGGACATGTCATGTATATTTTTTGATATCGTAATATTTTTATAGTCAATAAATTTGATATATTTTTTATGTTGGGAGTTTCTAATTTAATATATTATCATAATCATTACGACTCCCACAATTCTAACTCCGCTGCAATAAATTTTGGTTATTTACTTTTTATGTAAACATTGATAAACGCCATCATCAAATTTCTACGTTTTTATATTTTATGTATAGAATACGAATAATGGAAGTTAAACGGGCACAAACAAATTTCAAAATTATTACTAAATATGTAAATTGTAATGTAAAGTTTCAGTAAAAATAAAATTTAAATACAAAAAATAACATTAAACGATAAATATTTTTAATAACAAAGAATTAGCTAAGTTTAAGAGAACATAAGTAAAAGGATTATCTATTTTCCATCATAACTACATTTTCCTAATATATATCACAACGAGACCCCAGGTTTACTCTACTGGGATTTTGATGAAATTTTGCATGGCGATATATTTGGTATCAAACCAAACATCTTAAAATATATTATGCCTAAGAAAAGGGGATTAATTAGTTTTGAGTTTGCGTTTATGCGATTATTTATATTCTTCCACTTTTCACGATCCTTTTCAGAGATCAATCCGATAATAATAGATACTCATTTTTATATAAAAGTACCCAAGATCTATTACAATACGTTAAAGGACTTAAATCTAATTATTACCTATCTAATCATACCGCACGATACCTAAGACCATGAGTTCCTACATTTATATATAAATCTATTACCGCTTCATCATTATTTGCTATTAACCTATTATATATAACATACACACCCTACATATCTTTTTACCCCTTACAAACCTTACATACTACTATCTATTGTCTCTACCTTATACTATATTTTTTTTACTCTTATCTATTATCTATTGTCTCTACCCTATACTATCTATTGTCTATCGCCGATACCGGGAATCGAACCCGGGACCGCCGCGTGGAAGTCGAGCGCCATTGACCATTACTCTATTGGGTCCCCCACAAATAATATATTATGGGACGCACTGTTCTTCCGCGGTACCTTTACTTATTAATTCAGTAATTAATACTAAGGTGACGCAACGACACGCGGAAAAAGACGACCAATCGCAATGCTACGGTGGTCTAGTGGTTAAGGTCGCTGCCTTTCACGCAGAGGGCTCGGGTTCGATTCTCGGTAGGGTTCGAAAAAATTAGCGTTTAAGATACATTATAGGTGTAAGATAAGACTAATATTGGGCGTATTATGTATATAGGGTTGTAGGTGTATTAGTCGTACTATATAGTAATAAGGCGTACAACATAGAATGTAAGGTTTAGACATACGTAAATATGATATTAGGTATCTTATAAGAAATGCATGTTATATGATAATCGTTAGCACAATTTTGATACGGGTACTGTATAAAATGTATTTTTATCCTTATAACAACTCTATAAATATTATTTTATTCATGGCAAATAAAAGAAGTACTTGACATACCTCAACATTTCATTTTTGCAGCCACGAGTACAAGTTTTGCAGTTTATTGAATAATTTAAATTCAAAATAAATATTGTTGATCTAAAAAACAAAAATAAATTTTGCTTAAAATACAATTTATATTTACATTTACATGTGCAGGGTTGTCCCAGAACTCAACCAACATGTTCGTCTTTATGTCTGTTCGTCACATTTTTTTTGATAAGTTTATAAAATAATCATTATAAGAACCTTGTAAATTTTTAATGCCATTATAAATATATAATTTATAATTTATTATTATATAAATGTGTATAATGGTCGACAATAATAAATGTGTGAATCATGAGTGTTACCATAATACTAATAAACATTATTCAAAATTGTTATATGATGTATTTATTTTTACTTAGATGCCATCTTGTACAGTAGCAAATAAGTTTTACGTCGATCACGTGTAAACCTTACGCACACTCTTTTTTATATCTCTAAATGACTAAGTAAAAATGGAACTTGAATTACAAAAAATATTAATAAATATATATATATTAAATATAATTTCATATTTCTAGGATGTGTGTTACAAAACAATATAGATACAAGGATTATACATTTTCTATCATAGGGCTAATTTTTCATTATTTCTCCTTCGA
>NW_020538109.1:0-19289 GCF_003426905.1 Ctenocephalides felis
TGTTACGGTTATTGAGCATTATTTTGCAAGTTATTTCACGTTTTATAAAAACAGTTCTTGGCTCTGCAATATTATTGTGTATTTAAAGTTCCTCAAACATATGTCACATATAGGTAACGACCTTTATTAATGGCCAATATAATTTCATTCGTAAAAGGTTAACGTTGTCTGACCTTTTAATTAAGAACAATCTGCTCTACATATCATCTTGTAATGATTGCGCATAAATGTAAGAACTGTCATTAAATTCAATTAGGTTAATATATTGGCAGACATGGATAGGTACATGGATACCCACTCGTTTGGCTAAATTGAATGTAAATTATTCGCAAATTGAATATAGAACACGTGTATTTTATTATTATATACTTATATATTATTATTACATTATATATATATATATATATATATTATATTTAAGTTTTTTTTAATTTTATTAGGCTGCAAAATTCAAATATATATATATATCTATACATAATGTAGAGCAGAGCTTAAAGATCCGCGAGTAAAAAGTCCACCACCAATATCTCAAAAACAAGTAAAGTTAGGAATTCTTTAACAACAATATTTGAAAGTAGAGAGAAAACGGTGTGTCAACAGTCATCGCCTTAAAATCAAGCAATATCGTTATCAGGTTATAAACGACTACGTTTGAAAATCTATAACAAAAGTTTTTGTTTCGTTGTTGTTTTTTTTTGGTGTGGGAACTGTTGCTTAGTTTACGAGACCTGAATATAATATGCTATAAAATATGCATTATTTAATTGTTTTTATAACTTGTATTGTTAATTGTCAGTTAGATTCAACAAATGTTTTAATATAATTATTATAATATCTTGCATATGGGTGGGGTAAAATGCACCAAGTGATTATTTGAAAAATAGTAAATAATTGTAATAGTATATGTAAATTCACTTGAGAAAACAATTTCACAAGAAATAAATTTAGTTGATAGTTATTCCAACTCTGCTAATAATATTTTTCACGAAATACAAAATCGAGCTTATATATTGTGTTATATAAAAATGCATAAAAATGTGTCCAATAATTATATTTTGCATTGATTGAATATTGTAGCTATAAATTCTTAAAATCCCTTAAAAATAAAAATGAGACATCAAATCTGTTTGCCCTATGGGTGTAACCATTTCACCGAGCCTATGGGGTAAAAAGGGACAGATGAGAAACTTTAGAAAAATAATAAAAAAATGCATTTGTCAAGAACATGATTAGAAGATAAAAAACAAAACCAATTTTTTATATGCTTGACTGATTTTTTTATTGTTTGGTATTAATTTGGCAGAAATAATATAGGTGATATAAAAAATATAATACTAAAACTGAAACTTGTATATAAACTCAACACGATCATTGTATGATTGATTGGAAAAAAATTAAAAGTATCTAAAAGTGAAAAAATGCATTAAATATTTTTCACTACATTCTAAAATCAAGCTGAGTAAATTATCATTATACAAGCATAACTATATAAATCTATTTTTTATTTTATGACATACAAAGTAATATAACAACCGCTCGCAAATCGCTAGATAACATATATTTTGCCGCCGGAGCGGGTACATCTGAGTGGAAAGTGCTAAATAATTAAGAAAATGGTACATAATATCGTAACTCAATGAGTGTATTTTCAATATTGTTCAGCGGAAGTTATAATAAACTTTGAAGTTATTGCAACAATATTAAGGCAAACAAAATATTGTGTTTCGTCCTAAGTTTAATACTTTGTATAAAATATATATAAAATACATAAATATACCTTTATAAAAGACTAGATAATGTGCAATCTGCATCCGCAGAACTCGAGCAATGCGGAAAAATTAAATCATAAACTCACCTGAAAATAAAAAAAAATATTTTAAGTATAATTTAATTATAATTCACATTTATATAAATACATAGATAATGCAGTAAAAATTGCACTTTAAACAGGCGCTGCGCAATTTGTGCAAAACTAAACTTACTTAGATATACTTACTTATATTACGATTAAGGCTTACAAAACCGGATTTCCGTGATCCTGAATACCGGATTCTCGGACGATTTTTGCCCGGTATCCAATACCGGTATTTCGGTATTACCTATTCTATGTTAAAAATTTAACCTAAGCTGTGTTTTACACATACCCAGCTGAGTACGAGAGCATGAATAAGCGGTGATGTGGGGATTAAAAAACAATTTGACAGAACAGGTATCGTTTACAAAAATTATTATGCATCCACGTGCAGCATCGCCATATCTAATTCGTTATCTTCAAACAAATATGCAATCGACGCGATATAATTCTTTATATTGTATATCTTCCTATGAATCATTTATATTTATTTTTTATTTTAATATAACGAACAATCACTATGCCAAATTTTAGTTCAAAAACTCGAATTCCATTTCTGCATTCTTTGCTCCATACTTCCGTAACGGCTGGACCTGCCTTTGGCAAAATTAATCAGCACATCTCCCTATCAATAGAAATCGAATGTTGTTTGAACTATTCAAATCGGTTGATCCGTGCGTCCGAAAATGTGGACAAAAATTGTATCCATACATACACATATCTATACATACACACACACATCCATTTTTCTGTAGGATTATAATAACTTACCCTACGGAAGGTTAATTACCCTACAGGAAGTTAAAAAATATATTTGTTATTTATCATATTAAAAAGTGACAAAAAAGCTTTTTATTATTGATTTTCGTTTATCAGAGTTTTTCCATATTAAAGCAAATTGTTCGAGTTACACTGTGGCTTTTGGGACGTATCTTCCGTGTAAAACGAGGAAAAAGTGTACTCATTTCAGGACAATATTTATTAGATATCATATATTATTAACTTCCCGCAGGGTAAATTATTGTAATCGCCCAAAAATCGAAATTGAAAATTTTTACATTTCTTCACGTTTTGAAGGTTTCTGAACATTTTGGCATACTTCAGAAAAAGTAGATGGTGTGTGTATGTAGGTATGGATACAATTTTTTCGTCCACGTTTTCAGGCGCACAGATCAACCGATTTGAATTGTTCAAAAAACATTGGATTCCTATTGATAGGGAGATGCGCTGATTAGTTTTTGGCGAGGGCAGGTTCATCCGTTTCGGAGATACGGAGCAAAGAATGCAGAAAATAGAAATCGAGTTTTTGAAAGATCGGAGCATCGGATTTGAATGATCCAAAAAATATTCAATTAGTAATGAAGGAGAAATGGTGATTCGTTTTTGGCTAAAGCAGGTCCAGCGATTTCGGAGATACAGAGCTAAATGTGCAAAAAATGGCAGTTTTTGAGAGAACTATGCGTCCGATTTGAATGATTCAACTTTCTGCTTGTTTTAATAAAACTTGCTTTTGGAAAACAATTGTATCAATATTTTTTTTCATTTTTTTTCAAAAAAAATTTTTTTTTGTATATCGAAAATAATTCAGATTTTAATTGCAATTCTGACTTAAGTTCTAATATACTTTAAACAAATATTTTAACTTTGCAATTCAGTTTATATAATTCTTATAAATTAGACAATGTTATAGTATTTATTTAAAACTAGATGACCCGACAGACTTTGTCCTATACCCATGTCTGCAATATTTAATATAATATACTAATATTTATCGTTTACCTAAAAATAATAATTATTGTTTTTTAATTAATCTTAATACCAAAATGCATATACATTTATAATATGAGCGACGTTAAATGTAGAACTGCTTAAACAAAGACATGTCGTATTTCGCAATTTTTTCAATTTTTTTCTACAATATTGCCCATACATCCCAGTAATTTATAATCACATATATCCTAGAAAATTTCCTTAACAAACTTCAGAAAGATTTATCAAAATCCGAATAATCGTTTAGGAGGAGTATAGTGAGTGCTTGTAATTTAATATGAACTTTATATAATAAATATAAAGCTCAAATTGATTCTACGTTTTAGTTAGAAAACGTTTGTATGAGAAAAAGAAAAGGGCTGTTTTTTTGGGTTTTCCCGGCAATTATTCGATTTTTTCTCGCCGTAAAAACCATCCTTGGACTTCAACGATCATTTTAAAATAAGATTTGGCAAAATTGGTCCATGCGTTGTTGAGTTATGCGCTTACCAACACATTTTGCGATTCATTTTTATATATAAGATTTATTTGAAAACATTTAATATTCCTCGAACATTACGGAACGGTACAGGAAGTTCCAGCAATGACATGCACACCACTAGTTTGATAATACGTTGATACAACAAGTGCGGTAAATAAGAATATAACTAGTATATTATTCATTGACAAAAACGGTATTCCGGTATTTCAAACTTTAAATAATAAATGCCGGTATTCAAATTTAAGTACTGTTTTAGAAGCCCTGATTACGATAATGCTGGATAGCAATTAGATATAGAAAAGAATAATATCAGTAACAAATAAAATAATAAAACTATTGTTATACTTGCGCAGCAAATGCTTTCAATTTGTGCATCTCCTAATAAAATGAAAAGAAGTCATTGCGAATTGTCAATTAATAGAATATAGTATAACACTCGATAAGCAAATGCTGCAGAACTGTTGTATGAGAAAATATATTAGCCGAAATGAGAACCTATTACCACGCGTGGGAAAATTACTTTGTAGTTGTTGCCATGATATCATATGAGCTAACAATGCTATGTTCTGTACAGATGTTATTCCGTAGAGTGTTTTTCTTGTGCAGATGATGGTTATGATCCACAAGTGTTTTCAAGCATTTCGATATAGTCTGAAGCAATTATTGAGTCAACTAATTACATTCTATCATACGCTATTTTCAGATATTTTTACACATGCTGCCCTGCAATGTCTCCAAATTAGGGAATGATTTATCAAAACGAACACAAATAATGCATTGAATGTCCAATTGGCAATAATGCATTTTTATATATTTCCTAAATCCAACAAATTAAAAAACAACAAAATCGAAATTTTGTCAAATCAAAACTATACTTTCGAAAGAAATTTAGAGAAATGCAGCTGCCCTGCGAGACTTTAGTTGAAGTAACCGACTGATTGATTACTTTAACTAAAGTGGCTTCAGACGAATGCATTTCTCTACATTTCTTTTAAAAAAAATATTTTACAAAACAGTGACTACTGATAAATAGTGCTACGTTGCAATTTATAATTATTTATATGTTATTTGGAAATAAGTTGGTATAAAGATCACTGATTATGACGTAGAAGTTCATGTCGAAAATTTTCATAAATCTTTACTTTAATTTTATTTATTTGATGTTACGGCCCAAAAATTTAATCATCTGGCTATGTTCATCATAACTCGTAGCCAATTTATCTTTGTAGGAATGTGTTTTTTGCAGTTTGAAAAAGTTTGAAATCTGTTCATTTTTACCTCATAGGCGGGGTAAAACGGGACGATCAAGGGCAAACAGATCCAATATCTTAATTGTAAAGAAATTTTCCAAAATAATAGCTACATTATTTAACTAATGCAAAATATAAATTCCATGAGTAATTTTTTTAAAGCGATAACGCTGTACACAACCTTGATCAAGTATTTCGACAGAAATAATAATAAGCATAGTTAAAATAAGTATTTATTTAACAAAGTTATATTAAGTTCTCGTAAACTACACAACAATTCTCGCAACCAAAAAAATTAACAACTAAAAGAAATATTTTGTTATAGATCTTCAAACATTAACGTTTTGTTATGGGTGGCTAATTATATATATATAATTAGCCACCCATAACAAAACGTTAATGTTTTAATTTTAATGTAGAGGGAAACAGATATATCCCTCTACATTAAAATATTGTTGTTAAAAATTTTTAACTTTACGTGTTATTGAAATATCGGTGATGAACCTTTTTAGCAACAGACCTTCAAGACCTGCCCTACCCTATATATAATATACATATATGCATTTAAATGAAACTAAATAATATAATCTTACACAAAAAAAATTGCTGGCAAATTATAGCGTAGCCAGAAAATAATTGTTGCATATATTCATCAGAACACACAATGAAGTAGTCAAGATTTAATTACAAAGTTTCCATTTACGCAATTTACAAGTTGCCAAGAAAAATTCTGCGAAAATATTTCTTCAAATACAATCATAGATTAAAATCATGATGTCTATCAAAATTATCATAAAATGTCTATAATAACATATGATCTTATGATTCTTATGGAAACGTCCTTGTTTCAATGTCGAAGAAAAAACAGTGCGATCGCATCACATTGTATTTCTAGATATGATTAATAAAAAAGAAATACATATGGTATGCGATCATTTGTATACAAGTTTACGTGAGAAGTAAATACGGTATATATGCCAACACTGCAATCGTGATGGGAGAAAAATCGCCGTTACGAAGAAAAAATTCTGAAGAATATATAATATATGTACACACACGCGCACACACACATATATATATATATATATATATATATAAATATATATATATATATATATAAATCTATATATATATTATATATATATATATATAATACAAATAAAGCAGGTACAATTGTACAAAGGTACAATTTGACTTTGAGCAATTATATTATGAAAAGCAAACTCATCATATCAAAACAAATAACACATATCAAACAAACAATATCGAACTATGTTCGGACGTATTTTCATTTTATTATATTGGCCAAGAAGCGACAATCTTCATGGCATTGAGCTTTACACGGGATAGTTGCTACCCTGATAGCTACAAGGGTTAAATTATAACCCAATAACCTGAGTTAAAAAAAGAGAGTTTTAATAAATTCCATAACTACGTGACGCATATACAGGCTATGTGCTGTAAAATCAAATTGATCATTGTAGATTGTTAAATGTGTTTTTTTTTACTGTTTTTCGAAAATTTATAACCTGGTCGTTTTTACCCCATGAGCGGGGTAGATTGAGTCCGACCGAGGAGCAAAGAGGCCCAATGTTTATTTAATTTTAAAGAGATTTTACAAAATATTAGCTACATTATTGAACCAATGCAAATAAAAAATTTATAAGTGCATTTTCACAGAGATAACAGTATTTTCACAGACTATGATCGTCAGAAATATTCATCAGCACAGTTAGAATAATTATATATTTAATTTATCACTTGTAAAATTGCTTTTTTTCAATTTATTAACTTCCCGTAGGGTAGTTTATAGTAATGGGCCAAAAATCGAAAATGAACATTTTTGCATATCTTCACGTTTTGAAGTTTCTGAACATTTTGGCATACCTCAGAAAGTGTGTGTCTACGATTTCGGACGCACAGATCAACCGATTTGACTGATTCAAAAAGCATTCGATTCCTATTGATAGGGAGATGTGCTGATTAGTTTTTTGGCAAAGGCACGTCTAGCCGTTACAGAGATACGGAGCAAAGAGTGCAGAAAATACAAATCCAGTTTCTGACAGAACGATGTATTTGATTTGAATGATCTAAAAAACATGTGTAAAGGTTGTGAGAAGAGGTGATTAGGTTTTGGCAAAGGCAGGTTCAGCCATTTCAAAGATACGGAGCTAAATGTGCAAAGAATTGCAGTTTTTGAAAGAACTAAGCGTCCGATTTGAATCATTCAAAGAACTTTCTGCTTGTTTTAACAAAATAATCGCTTTTGAAAAAAAATTTGTTTCAATTTTTTTTTACAAATTTTTTTTTCTGATTTTAATTTTAATTCTGACTAAAGTTCTGATACACTTTGAACAAATAATATCAACTTGGCAATACGGTTTATACAATTCTTATAAATATTAGACAATGTTACAATATTTATAATAATCTGTTCGAAAACATTTAATATTTCTCGAACATTTTGTTACGGTACGGAAAGTTCAAGCTGTTTACCTTAAGGCACGATGCCATACACCACTAGTTTTCCTTTTTATTTGGTATTTTTTAGTGATGTGCCAAGTCGAATCAAGTGATTCGAATCATTCGAATCAAGCCTTTAACGACTTGATTCGAATCAGATTTTACTTGATTCGAATCAACTCGTATCAAGCCGCGAAATATTTACTGTGTACATGTATAAACACAAATTTTCATAAATATAAAAAAAGTTTTAATTTAATTCAATATTATAATAATATAATAATAATAATGATAAATATAAAAAATAATAGTAATAAATATAAAAAATAAATCTTGAATTAAATCATGCGAGTCACCCGCCTTTAATACGCTTAAATGTATCACCCGACTCCAATTTATATGACTTGAACCGCATTCAAGTCGATGTGAATTGATTCGAGTTCCTATGACTCAAACCGACTTATCCCGACTTCAAGTCGTTATGAATTGATTCGAGTTCCTATGACTCAAACCGACTTATCCCGACTTCAAGTCGGTATGAATTGATTCGAGTTCCTATGACTCAAACCGACTCATCCCGACTTCAAGTCGGTATGAATTTATCCGAGTTCCTCAAACTGAATCATTCCGGCTTGAGTTCGAAACCTGTGGCCGTGTTTTAGCGTATCGACTTATGGAGATACAGTGCGTATGGGTCTTGAGTGTTTGTTTATTTTTGACTAAGCGCTGAGAGCAAATTTGTTCATGAAATATCAAAAACTCATTTAGATAATAAATACGCGATTTAGATTTTAATTATTATCAAAATAAACTACACAACGAGTTTTATACACATACAAAATTATTATATTTTAATTATGCAAGTAATGGCAAATTCACACAAATGAAATAATATCAATCTTTACAGTAATGGATTGAATTTTAAGTCATTCGTAAGACGTTAGATTCAGCCCCCTGTTTAGATTAGATCTAAACAATCAATAATATACACATGCATTCGTTCAACGTAAGATTAAGAATATTGTTTTATATGCTTTAGTGATAGAGAAGTGTTTGGTTATATTTTACTGTACATTCACTTGAAAGATTAGTTATATTTGTAGGTAGTTTATTATTATATATATAATATAAATGTATTCATCTCTGCACTTTTTGGAATTAATTGCTTACTAAATTAATTATTTCACTTATAAAATAATTAAAATGATATTATTTCTTCCCTTAAATTATAATTGTTCATATATGAACTTGATTCGAATTGATTCGAATCATGATTCGAATCAGGTTTTTTCTGATTCGAATCACTCGAATCAGGAAATTTTCGAGTCGGCACATCACTAGTATTTTGATATTTACACCTTTACCACGGTAAAAGTTCAGTTGCTCCTTTTTACCTCACCCAGGTGTAAGCTTTAATATAGTTACGTAAAGACACTGTTGAATCTAACTTAAAATTAACAATTCCTCTATAAAACAATTAATAACGTTTACCTAAACAATAAATATATAGAGATCTCGTAAACTAAACAACAGCGCTCACAACCAGAAAAACTAACGACGAAAATAGTTTTGTTAAGGATTTTCAATTGTTGTCGTTTTTCTCCCGATAGTAACGTCGTAGGAATCAATGCGGTGCTGGTTCTACATATTTTTGATGAAACTTGCCAACTTTAGTTTATTTTTAAGAGGATCTTTCACAGTCGACAAATTTTGAAATTTTTAATTAATTCTAGAAAACTGGATCATTTATGTCATTATTTTAGACTGTGGTCCTAGAAATGTCAATTACGGTTATGATTCCAAAGTTAAATTGATAAAAAAATATAATAATTGACCACAATAACCAAAATATGACCACAGATTGAGCAAAACTCTAGATTGCACTTAAAAACTCATAATTTTCCAACTAAATGCAATAATTTCTTTTCTAATTTTTTTTTCTTTTTCTATCACCTTGTATCAGCTTGAAATATCTAAAAGATTATAAAACAAGAGTGCGCGTAAGGTTCACACGCGATTGAATTAAAATTTATTTGCTTCTGTACAAGATGGCATTTAAGTAAAAATAAATACATCATATAACAATTTTGAATAATGTTTATCAGTAATATGGTAACACTCGTGATGTACACATTTATTAGTGTCAACTATTATACACATTTATATAAAGATAAATATAAATTATATATTTATAATAGCATTAAAAATATGTATAATATTTAAAAACAATAATGTAATCAAAGTCATACTTCAAATATGAAATAATCTGTTTGTCATTGTAATTACAATTAGAAATAAGCTTTCATTAGAGAAATGAAGTAATTGCAGATTAATAACTTCTATAATATTGTTCACACTGTGGATTGTGTAAAACAACGCCTAAACAAAATATTGTTTTCCTAACTTCACTCATCATGTAATAATTGTGTTTGAAGAACTTATGTACATTCATTGACTGATGGTATTTTTTTTACTTTTTCACTGGCGATATAATCTCATTCTCAACAGCTGTAATATCTGTTTTGCCTAAAAATATTTTTAATTTAATAACTTCAAAGATCTATATAAACTACGAATAATATAGAAATTATTTCAATAAACTTATATATATTTTATACACGGCGCAAATACTGCATTTGTTTTATTATTTTCATTATAATTATTTACGGGGGACAGGGTAAAATATTCTTCTGATTCAGGCATTTTTCATTAAATCAAGATTTGTACTATGATATAACTTTAAATGTTTATTTATCTATGTTGATTTCCTTGTTGATGTCGGTACGCCTACATACGCGACGACTGATCACAATCGACCCGTATATTGGCACTCGACTCTTATCTTATCTTATCTGACCTAACGCACTTCCGTTGCATTTGTACGGATTTACACCTTAGTGGCGCCTAAAGAAGTTTTACTTTAAAAATCTGTCCAAACTCACATAAAACGCGGTAAACTAAGTCGCCGATTTTCTTGTTGCAATTATAGGTCTTAGAAGAAATGGCGACCAAAATATATACGTCGCCAATTCCATTCCACTATCTAACATCGTTTGATCTCACATATAGAATTCGTACATAATTTCTTTCTATCGATCATGGGTTGCCAAACGAACTTCGACTGTGACGTCGGCTGAGTCAGAGTCACACGAGCCAGCTGGCAAGGAAACCTTTTTCACATTGTCCTTGGATTTGTTGTGACATTAGTTGTGTTTCTCCCAAGAAGTTTCACACCGTTGTAAACGTTCAAGTTCATGAAAATGCAGATTATAATTGACTATGCGCTTTAAATTGCAGGTCTTTGCTTTTGATTTTACTCATGACTAAATGGTAAAAAACATTGCAGGTTACCTGAAGAAGGAAGGGTTGAATTATGAAAATTATTAAAATTAAAATTAAAAAACGCTACTCCACTTTAAATTCTCTTTAAGAGTACATTATCACAAAACAGTACATGCTGGGCTTATTACTTGTCCTTCTTCTTGAGTTATTTAAATCATTGTAATACTTAAATACATGTATCCATCCATAAAGTTAAATTTTTGTTCATTTAAACTGCACAATAATAACTTCAATACCTGATAACAAATATATTTTCTAAACCTAAGACGGAACGGAGTTCAGTTTTTTAAGTAAAATTTCTTGGGGCTCTACTAAGAGGTAACTCCGCAAAAATCCAATAAAAATGCGTTACGCCACAAATATGGACTGATTATTCCGTTATTGGTCATCAATTGGCCTTCGCTTACTTGCAGCATTTATCCGCATACATTTCATATTCTATGAAATCTTATATACATTATAAAAAGTATGCACCCATTTGTAATAATTATAAATATAACGGTTAAAATACAAAGTACGCAGTTGCTGTTCCATAAACTTCGCCTTAACAACTAAGTAAAGCGTAGATTTGCACTATGCAGTGACATTGAACAAGGACAAGAACAAGATTACAATGTTCACATAGAAGCAGGCATATAAATACCAAGCAATAACGCATTTATTGTTCAGCCGTAGTTAAGTTTTCATAATGTTCAGATGTAATTTCAAAATGTCAGTAGTACTTTAAGTAATCAATAAAGTTATATTTAAATTCAGTTCTTAAGTCATATGTATAGTGTACAAGAAGTCATTAAATAAACAAATACATCAAACGTCTTCATCTGTTTACTGATCAGGCTCCACATCATTGGTATAGTCTTGTTTAGCAGCAGAAGAACCTACATACATGTTTGGTATCGTCGGTGGTATTTTGGTGTCATCGGTAGTTCCTACATTTAATTTGATGACAGCGCAGGGATTGTCATTACAATATATATCCTATATTATCTCTTTTAATGTCCTATTCTTTATTCAAATTTCTTTCAACTAATTTTTTAATAAAAAGTTACTTCATTTCTTCATTTTTTTATTGACGATTCTTGTTTAGTCAATTATTCAATGTGTTCTTTTAGTCAGTTTTTGTTATAGAATAGTACTTATGTGTTTTTTGTTAATTAGATTTTTTTTTTAAATGAGAGTATTTAAAAGTTTATTTTGGTTTTTCCTGGTTTGATTTGCTCAATGTTGGCACACATCAAGTGCTAAACGTATAAATAAATAAAAAAATGAAAATCAGTTTAATTTTTTAATTCGACGAACTCGTTGCAAATTTATAACTGCATTGATGTAAATAAAACATTTTGATAATATTATAATATCAAATTTTAATATAAAATTCTCGAAACTTAATAAAAAATCTTTATTAAGTTTATAATAACGAAGAAAGTGAATATTTATATTAAAACTAAACCAGACATGAGATCAAGTCATCTCGTAAAACAACATTGTATTCACTTCGAACTTTAACATATTCAGTTTGAAAAGTAATAAAACTTTTTAATTGAATGTGATTGAGTACTTGCTTGTACTATATATTTCATACTTTGTGTAGCATTTTCTCATTACGTACAAAATAAATTTATCACTTTAATCAATAGTGTAATAGTGGCAAATAATAAACACTTTTTTCTAATTCATTAAAATTTTTAATAGCTACCGCATTTTTTTCAAGTACTTACTTTTCAAGTACATTCTGTACACATAGTAAAATGTAGGTATATTAACAAAATGAACAAATAAAATAAAGTCGTTTAGAAAAAATTTATCGGTGTTTTATTATTGAACATTTTCAACAACTTTTTGTCATAAAACAAGCATCATCTTTTTTGTAATTTTGATAAAACCATTGCTAGGCATTATACTAAATCGCAGAAAACATTGCTAGCCATTAGATACTGAATTGCATTCATGAATAACACATTTTTCAGTACAATGTGCTTCAATTTTTGCACCATTTGAGCTTTTATATATTTATTTTAAAATAATCAACTCATGTATATAATATATGTTATATATGAACCTTAATCTAACATAATCCATAATTTTCTAAAGACATCTAGGAAAAAAATACTTGACTTTGTTGCTTCTGTCCGCAATATATTTCTTTCATTAAATCAATATTTATAAGATTTGCATTAGATTATTTGACACTCAATATAATAAATTTTAACAATGAAAAATAATTGCCGATTTTCACAAATCTCGAAAAAAAGCATTCTCTTTGCAATTGTTAAAAAGATTAAAATAATTTTAATATATTGATTTATATTAAGTGAAGTAAAAAAAAACATCATATCATTATACCAACCCCAATAGGTATAATTATCTGTATCTCGTGTTGAATGAGTCCGATCGAGTTCTACTGGTCGACGTGATAAATATATCTCATATTTACTAAAAAAAGGTTTTTTAGCAGTTGTATTTTATTGACTCAGATTAATTTGAGCATGGGTTAAGAATGGACAGTAGCAAAGAGTAAGTACGCTATATTTTACTGATATTCTTTGATAAAGACGCAACCGCTAGTTAGGCGGCTGTTAATGTGATTAGTGTTTATGGTCCTAATACCGTAACAGTCAATTGTAAATCTGTACTAGAAGGTAGAAAATGTTGACAAAATCATAAAGTTCAACGGTCATATAAGACAATTCGATTGCCCAAAAGGTAAAGATGACATAAAAAAAACATTTGGCACTATTTGAATAAGACTGGTTACAAAAAAGCTCGATGCATTCGATTTCCCAAAAGTTAAGGTGACACAATAAAACATTTGGCACTATTTGAATAAGGCTGGTTACAAAAAAGTTCAATGTATGGGTGCCAAACGTAAACCTACTGAATTGTTTCGATCAGTGAATCGTTTTTGAATTGTAAGAAAACCGTCTCCAATGAAAAGTGGATCACTTACGACCACGTAAATCAAAAACTGTCGTGATCGAATCCTGTGAGTCTGCAGAAACGTTGGCCGAATGGATTGGCAGGGTATTATCTTTTATGGGAGCTTCTCTTCTATACTAAACTTTTATCTAGGAAGCGACCAGCTTTTGCCAATAAGAGAGGAATTGTGTTCCATCAGGACAAAGTCAGGCCAAACACATCGATAGTGACTCGCCAGAAGCTCCGGAAAGTTCTTAAGCATCCATTTATAGTCTGGACCTGGCAACCAGCGATTACCACCTGCTCCTATCTATGACAAACAGTTTTGCTGGTTAAAATTTTGCTTCAAGAGAGGCCTGTGAAAACAACTGTCTCAATTTTTTGCCAATAGGGAAAAGGGTTTCTACGGCAGAGGCATAATGATTTACCTTCAAAAATCGAACTGATACGATCTAAAAAATTTGATACTATATTTTTTATACTGAAAGTTTTTTAAACCCTTCACAATTATTCCCAAATGTACCGATATTAGGATATTTCTCATTTGAAAGTCAGTAAAACGGAAATGGCATTTTACGAGTGGTGCTTTGAATTTTTAATATTTATTCGGAACGGAACTCGCTTATGTTATGAATATGTGATATTCATGAGTGCGCTTTGATGCCAGCTGCAAGCGCACCCGGAGAAAATGGAAAATTGGAAAAAATGCGAGAAATGCGGCGAAAAAATGTTTGCGCTTCTGACTTAACTTTTTTCATAAAAAAGTAAATAAATAAAACAGCAATACTACGAATGTCATTCGTAAAATCTACCCAAAAATAATGATTTGACGCTTCAAATTGACATTAATATTTATTTGATTTAATTCATAATATTCAATCAAAATTCGGTTACTAATGTTAAAATTCGGTTATTAATGTAAAAATTTGAGAACCTAAATCCAATCACTTTTGAATATTTGAATTCATGAAATCATGAAACTGTGTGGGCATAAAAATATAGATGTACGCGTTCTTATAGAATCAAATAATAATTAATCATTAAATAATCATGCAGGTAAATGATTTCCTGTCAATTAGAATTATTAAATAAAAAGCCGATTATTCAATGATATATTTTTCCTTCCAATCATTCTTCTTATATTATTTTTAACTTCCCGAAGGAGAAGTTTATGTTTTCATCAAAAAATCCGAATTGCTAATTTTATGTTTTCTCGACGTTTCAAGCCATTCTGAATTGAATGAGACCAAATTTGGAAAAAGTATGTGTGTGTGTGTGCGTATGTGAACAGATTTTTTGCCGTAAATCGACGTTTTCTCAAAAACGGCTGGACCGATTTCAAAAATTTAAAAGCCATTCGATGTATCTCGTTGAGGACTAGCGTTTATCAATTTTGCGCAACGATCAGCCAAGCCGTTTCTTTACAAATCGCAGAAAAGTGAAAAATTTTTCGTCTACGTTTTAGCCCGCAATTCTGAATCGATTTTGAAAATTCAAAAACCGTTCGAAAGATATTGGTTGGGAATCGTGCTGATTAGTTTTTGGTAAAGATCGGCCGGGCCGTTTTCTTGTAATAAAGTTTAAAAAAAAATTTCGACGATTTCATAATTATTTTTTTGACAGTTATACCATAGTCTTTTAGATCATACTAAAATATTACGGCCCTACGCCAACTGTTTTAGCTTTAAAAAATCGTCACATTTTAGCTGGAAATCTACCGAGCCGTTTTCTTGTGATTAACTGTTGAAAAAAAAATGTATACCGATTTTTTTGGAACTTTTTTTGGCGATATATATCATGGTCTTATAGAACTTACTGAATTATTATGGCCTTACGACAAGTAGTTTAAATTTAAAAGTTCATCAAAGTTTGAGAAAATGAGTAGTTTTTTTGACGTTTGTCAAGAATAAAATTAGATGATTTAGTTGGTATAACGATAGTGTACTTGGTCTTGAATATAGTAAACCATTAAAGTCCTACGGAAACTGGTTCAATTATAATTATTGATTAATTAAAATTATTGATTTTTGAAAAGTTGCTTTTAGAAAATACTACGAGTTAAACGTGTTTGTTCGTTTTCAATTATGTGTAATAAATCCACTCGGAATACTTTTAATCAAATTTTAATTTTTTATTGATTGAGTCGATTATTACACATTCGAGAAGTTTTCAAGGCTAAATACCAATACCAACTAGTTACTCTATTTATCACTTAATTTTGTCATCCCATTAGAGACAATAAATGAATAACATTTTTGAGAAGACAGGTCTAACGGTTTCGAAGATTCAGACATAAAAGTTCCAAATAAAATTTAAAATTATGATTACTATAAGATTATGCAACATATCAAAAAAGCAAATTGTAAATAATAATATCTGCAGTAATTTTTTTTTGTCCAGGAAATTGAACTGTTACTTAGGATTCCGGTCCAATATGCATCGAAAGAATAATTTTCCACATTTTCCAAAAAATATTTTTTTCAGACTTTTCAAATTAATTCTTTTTTAAATTTTCGAGATTTTTCAAAAATTCGTATTTTCAATACGTTTTTAAAAGGTTATCAAAATTTTCAAAAAAAAATCGTTATTTTCAGAATGTGCAAAATAATAAAAAAAAATTCCAAATTATCAAAAAACTTAAAAAAAAACAGTTCTTAAAAATATAAGAGGCCTATGACGCAATCATTCATAAGTGTACAATATCTTTCGTCGCCTAATCAATAATCCATAAAATACAAATTATAATACTTACAGCATTCATAATAATATATTATTGATTATTGATTATTTTTATTTCTCGAATGTTTAATTGCGGTACGGAAAGTTCCAGCAATTAGCCTTAAGGTACAATTCCATGCTCTTAGTTTCAAATTTGAAATCTACATACATCACAAAATTGTTCACAAAAAACTCAAAAAACAGACTCTGGATTGTTATCTATTTAAATTAAAATTCTAGAGCAGCCTAATATGAAGCTAAAAGAGATACTTTTAAAAGCGTTGAAAGCTTACTCAATGAACGAACAAAAATCGTTCAAAATAATTTTTAATGTATAGTATGTCATATCAAATATTAACTTAATATCTCATTTCCGTAAATAACATGAAGTCTAAAATAGACATAGAATGCTTCAAACATCAACTTGAGGAATGGCTATACTTAACAAGAAATATAATTATAAGCAACTGAATTACTTCAGAGAAAATACAGACTTGCACCTGTTATGTCAATCTAGCATTGAAGATTTTAACATTAAGAAGTTTGAGTAAATTTTCTTTGACTTTTATAAAATTGAACTTCCAGTACAACCAAAATCACTTATGAACAAACACATAATAAAATTTCATAATGAAATATTTAGTATGAATAAAAATTCATTACTCTGGTCTAAATTAAACTAGAAATATCTTCTAAATATGTGACTAGAGTTTCATTCACTTTTGTAAATGCATAGAATCAAACAAACAAAAGTGCTTTCTTCGTATTTTTATCAAGGCGATTAAGGTTACTTTTTTGTTTATTGTTTCATTCAGTTACTTTTACAGACAAATTAAGGTTACTTAATATCAATTAATTAATTACCTAAGTATGTAGAGAAATGAGAAAATAGTTACAACTATTTCATCACTGCTATACTACAATATTGACAATAATTTTGATGATTGAAATGTCGATATAGAGTAGAGCGAGCCTTAAAGGTCCGGCATTAATATCTCAAAACCAAAAAATTAGTTTTTTTTAACAACAATATTTTAAAGTAGGAGTTGAAAAATGTATAATAAGCCATTAACTCGATTCTTGCGATCTTGGAGATAAATGACCATATTTGAAAATCTATAACAGAGGTATTTTCTTTCGTTGTTAGTTTTTCTGGTTGTGAGCACTGTCGTTTAGTTTTTAATATAATTTTTAAGTATACGCTACTTAATTGCTTTATAAGATGTATTGTTAATTTTAAGTTAGGTTCAATATATATTTTTAATATAATCTCTATAATAGCTCACATGTGGGTGAGGCATAAATAACCACCTCAATGCGGGCTAAGGTGTAAATAAAAAGTAAACTAGTGGGGCGCATGGCATCGTGCCTTAAGGCAAATTGCTGGAACTTCCCGTACCAAAAATTATTTTTTTAAAAAGATTAACATTTTTGAAAAAAATTTACTCTAAAAAAATAGATTTTTGAGAAACTATAATTTTTGACAAAAAATTATTTTTTTTGAAAAAAAAAAGACTTTTGAAAAGAAAAATTTATTTTGAAAAATTTGGCAATTCTGAACATTTTTTTAAGCAATTGTACTGCTTTATCTGCATAGAGACAAAATATCGAAGCGCGTAAGCGCCACGTCGCCGTCTAACGGATAAACATTGGTACGGAACCCATAGGAATGTAAACAAAATTTATACTTATTGTTAAAATCTCTAAGAAATATCTGATAATTTGATGTTCATATGCCTAATGATCATTTTTGACGCCATGTAGCGTTTTTTTTTTTACTTTTTTTACTAGATCTCCGACAGTTCTTCATCTTGTTAATACAAGTAAAATGTTTTTTGAATTATTCAAATCGGACGCTCCGTTCTCTTGAAAACTGAGTTACCGTTTTTGGCACTTTTTGCCCCATATCTTCGGAACGGCTAGACCTGCCTTCGCCAAAAACTAATCAGCACGTCTCCTTATCAATACGAATCGAATGTTTTTTGAATTATTCAAATCGCTTCATCCGTGTTCCCGAAATCGTCGACGAAAACTTGTATCCGCATACACACATACATGCACACACACATACACACACATACACACACATACATCCATTTTTTCTAAGGTATGCCAAAATGTACAGAAGGTTTGAAACGTAAAGATATATAAAAATTTTCATTTTCGATTTTTATGCGATTACTTATAACTTGCCCTACAGGAGTTAATTAAGTTAAAGAAAGAGGTAAATCAAATATAGTTATTCGTGCTCTGCTAATAATATATTTTGACAAAATATCAAAGTAATGTTATATACTGTGTATCCGTAAAATGTGCCCAAAAATTTTATATTCGCATTAGTTAAAAATCTAGTTATAATTTCGTAAAATTCCTTTAAAACTTCCTTATATGACATGATCAGCTATCTCTTTTTACCCAGCCTATTTGGTAAAAAGGATAGATGACAAATTTTAAGAAAATAGCTGAAAAATATATTTTTGTAATTAGGAATTCGGAG
>NW_020538110.1:0-21695 GCF_003426905.1 Ctenocephalides felis
ACTGTAACTTTCATTATTAGTATTTTATGAACAAAATATAAAAACTTATAAATTGGACGATATTGTTCATGTAAGTTTACATTGGAAGTAAATAAACAAAACTTATAATCCGCTTCGGAGGGGAGTTTTGTAAACTGAATTGCAAAAATAAAATTATTTGTTACAAGTATTTTTAGCTAGAATTAAAATAAAAATTTTTTTTGTAAATATTTTTTTTTTTTAAATTTTGAAAGTTTTTTTTTTGCTTTTTCAAACACAATCTTTTGGTCAATACAAGCAAGAAGTTTTCTGATCATTCAAATCGGATGTTTTGTTATCTCAATAACTACCATTTTTCACACATTCAGCTCATTCCTCATTCTCAATTGAATGTTTTTTTGTATCATTTCAGTCGGATGCCCGGTTCTCGCAAAAATCAAGTTTTCATTTTCGTTTCCCCATCGTCACTCAGCACTCATTCATATTAGCAGGAATCGATTGCTTTTTCAATCATTCAAATCGGTTGAGCAACGTCGATAAAAAATTGTGTCCACACATACACACATCAATTTTTTCCGAGGCATGCCAAATGTTCAGAAACCTCTAAAACGTAAAAATATGCTGAAATTCATTTTTGATTTTTAGCCCATTACTATAACTTTTCCTACGTAAAGGTAAAAAAACACATTTATAAAAAAAACTAAAGATATAAAATAAACTTTTATGATAGAAATAGGGGAAGTACGAACAATTGACATGGTGTTTTGTTTTTTAATCATATTTATTAATTAATTTAATTATATTTATTAATATAACCAGTATCAATCATTTTCATTCATTGTTCATTGATTACCCGTAATATTAATTTAATTAAGTAATAACTATAATAACATATTTTTTAAGGAAAAATGCAACCTATTACAAGAACCATTTTGTCCAGTATGGGCTAAATGATATAAAGGGCGAAAACATATTAAATAGTAATTTTTAAGAACGCAGATCACAAATCGTTTTGTTCCTTTTGGACAAAAACACATGAGGTATGAACCCGAAGGGTACAAGTCATACATCGTAATCGTAACTATTTTTTTCCGAACTCACAAAGAAAAAGAAGGATTGGCAACAAACCAAGTCTCTCTTTTTGCCGGTGGATCTTTATGTCTGTTTTAGCAATTATTTTATGCATACTTGGAGAAATATTTAAAAACCTATAACTTTTGATAGGTTTTTTTTCTTGTCCCTGTAATGCTAACGAAATAGTACTGTGTTATTCTGTCAATTGTATAAGTTGTCATTTTGTCCTAAATTAAACATAAATAAATAATCAAAATTCTACCAAACACCTGCATTGATTACTGCAATAGCATTTAATATAATGCAAAACCAAAATTCATTTTGAAAATGTATATTTTGCATTTATTACAGAAATCGATTATAAATATACAAATTGAAAGGAGATAATGGTTTATGACGTATTTTATTACAAAAACTCTCTAATTCAAATCAAAGAAAGTTGTACAAGAATACATTTTGTTTTTCCTGTTTGTAGTCTTGAAATTAAAAAGTTCAGTTAATTTTGAAATATTACATACTCAAAGATCTTTAAGTATGTAATGCTATCGATAGCACAAAAACCACGGAATAAACTTATAACATAGAAGAGTAATTTGAAAAGCACGATCAAGATTTTTTGATATTAGTTATTCAAATTTTAGCAACATGAGATAATTATAAAAGCTGCCTATTATACGTATTGCTCCGATATGTCAATATGTACGATATGTCAATACGTACTATGATTGTATTTCCAATTCCGTAGACTAAGTATGTGTAGTGCATCATGCCAAAGTAATAATATGCTAATGAAGAAACCTTCATATTTCGTCGGGTTATAGCATCTTCAAAACAATTACAATTTTAAAATTTACTACGCTCTCACAACAGAAAGCAACTAATATATATAATATATTTTCGTAAAACTATGATGTTTCAATCCGAGTTGGTATCTCTATGAAATTTTGAAATCGAACCAGACATTTTCAAGAAAACACGTGCGATAATTCGAATTGCTATGTATATGTATATGTATATATATATATATATATATATATATATATATATATATATGTTACGTAAAATCTTTTCCGCTTATGCACTTATTTGAAGTGTCAATCACCTAAGATTTCCAATGAATTGATTTCAAAAGGCAAAATCTCATTGAGCATATAGCGAGTCAGGTATCAATGGTGCGGTGGAATATTCAAAAACTAAGAAAGAAATATTTCTTAACGTAAAAGAATATATTCTTCAATAACGAATTCTGTACTTACTCAGATACACCGAAGTGTACAGATTCGATCATTTCAATGCTTAATGCTTTGATTTTAATATTTTAGATTGAATATTAGAATAGAAGCATATATATGCAAAATACATTTCACATGTTTCACTATGTTGAGCAGTTCGATAGTAATACTTTGGGCTAATATTTTATACAGAATACCCTATATGAAAACTGAAATAATAGGAAATTGCAAAAGATATAATATTATTAAATTCTATGTGATAATGGTTTCAAACATATAATTAATAATTATGAAGTATTGATCCAAATCTTGCACAGAAATTTGTCGTTGCAGAATAGAGAAATGGAAACTTAAGTATTTTTATACACTGTTTAACCCTTTCGCCACGAGTGTCGTCTATGGAGGACATGTTTTGCCTTTGCTTCAATCTGTCACTGAATTAATTATGTCTAATCTACTATTGAAGTTTCTAGTTTATTGGGCGTAAATTTTAATTTTTAATTTCCCGTAGGGTGAGTTATAGTAATCGCAAAAAATCGAAAATGAAATTTGTTTATAGCTTTACGTTTCAAAGCCTTCTGAACATTTTGGCATACCTTTAAAAAAAATGGACGTATTGTGTGTGAGTATGTATGTGGGGAAACAATTTTCTGTCGACGATTTCGGGACACGCATCAAACGATTTGAATGATTCAAATAACATTTTTGAAATTTTGTTTTGTTTTTTTGAAAAACAAACGGAGACAAGGTGATTAGTTTTGTCCAGACACGTATAGCAGTTTTGATTTTGAAAATTAAAAAAACATTTTACTCGTATTAACGAGCGTTTGTTGTTGAAAAAAGTTTGAGAAATGCAATTTGGCGGTCAAAATTGATCACTAGACATATGCACATTAACAAATCAGATATTTATAGAGATTTTTCATAATGAGTACCATTTTGTTTTCATTTATATTTGTTCAGTACCAAAATTTATGATGTTTAATCGTTAGACTACGATGCAACGCTTAAGCGCATCTACGCTTTTCTCTAAAACAGCTACGCATTAAAATTTTCAAAAGAATTCAAATTATACAAAAAAATCAAATTTTCAATAAGACTATTTTCAAAAAATTAAATTCTCACAATCTATTTTTTTTTAAGTTTTCAAAAAAATTTAAACTTTTAAAAAATTTAATAATGTACGGGAATTTTCAGCTATTTTTACCACTAGTTCAAAATTTTTCAATCAATATCAATAAAATATATCATTGAAGAACATCGTTATAAAAACAACTGTTTTCTATTTCTTTTAAAAAATCATTTCTGCTCGAGTGAAAACATTAATTAGATATTCTAAATTTGTTTCGTTCTACAGAATGTTTGTAAAGGTCGTAGATCAATTAGTGGAAGGTAAATCGTTGCAGAAGATATTCGCATTTTACCATCACCTCAGGCATAAAGGTCAAGTGTACAAGTCAATGCCGAGCACCGTAGCGGTTCAGTTCCGCTGTATTGCTACGCGGCACAGATGCCAGGGGGTGAGATTATTTTATAGTCATAATTTATAATTATTTGCAATATACACACAAATATGTTGAAATATGTAGCAAGTCACAAGTCATAACATTTAACCTTTCGCTACGGAATTTACTTTTCGCAGGAGTGTCGCTGCTGTACGGGAGTGCTCCTGTACAGAATGCCGCTCAGTTGCACTACTGAACGGAAAGACGGACACAACGATATATTTTAAAATAATACTATGATTATCAATAAAATGTGTTTAAATATTATAAAAAATACACAGAGCGAAAGGATTATTATTTCATGCAAATGTTTATGTGTATTTCATTGTTTTAGGAATATTTTCATATGCGTACCGTCGATAAGTCAAACTTAGCCTTATTATGTTTGCAAGTATTACCAAATTACAAAAAATTAAATTATCATCCATATTTGTTTTTAATTCCTGAAAGAGAAAGTTTGTTTTTCGCCAGAAATCCGATTTCTTAATTTTATGTTATTGAGACCAACTTTGCAAAAACTATTTGTGTGTGTGTGTAGGTGAGCCAATTTTTGACTTTTTGTCGACATTTTCTCAAAAACTATTAGACCGACTTTAAAAATTTAAAAGCAATTCGATGTAACTCGATAAAGAATAGCTTTTGCGCGACTATCGAAACGATAACAAACTGTGTAAAATATTTTATTCCTACCCGGCTCTTTCTTCGTAATTATGTACTAATTTTTTTTCCGAAACTTTATATGATGATAGTGTAGTCTGAAATAACAAATTAAAATATTATAGTCCCACGATAAGCAGTTGAATTATAATAATTTATCAAAGTATAGAATTTCGCCGCGTGCTTAAGCGATTCCAATCAGAATCTATGCCGAGTTTATGTGCGTTACTATTGATTACCGTTGACGTCCATACTTGTATACATTTTCAGATCACGATACAGATGAAATAATATGCGCTAAGCAAATTAATTTAATTTATACAATTGCAGATATTATAAGTATGTTTAAAAGACTATGCAACTGGATCGCATTGATTACTGTTTTATGAAAGCGAAAATATTTTTGAAATGAACAGTTCAAAATTTTATCTAAAAATGCAAAATCTCTATTTTCTATTGGTAAGGAGCACTCTATTTTTATTGATTAAGTGGATTAGGTATACATATCGCCCATATCGGGAAGTTCATAAACTTGCCTTGAGGCAAAATGCTACTTACTCACAACCAGTCATTTAATAATTAAATAGATGTATATTGCTTATTAAATGTATACTACTGCTAATATTATATATATATATATATAAATATATATATATATATATATATATATATCGAATTAATCTTCAACTAGTACCAGGCAACTTTGTGCGATGGGGTTTCCCATAATGCAGTGCCCGAAAGGGCTATTTTCAATTGGATACATTTTTAATCTAGATTTTCAAGTGAGAATGGGTATCACATCTATGGGCTCGTTATTATATTATGTTATATTACATATTTCCTTTTGTGCATAAAAAATTAGAAGGCATACATGAAATGAAAATGGAAAAGATTACAAGAATCTATTTCATTTTATGTTATTAGCACACATTAGCTTATAGGATATGTATTCCGATTGCTAATTATAAATAAAAAGAAAAAAATTATCAATAGATATGAACTAATTTTGAGAAAAAAAACTCTGTAAATATATTATTAGTAATACATATGATGTATATATGTGACACTTGCATAGAATACTAAAACTCTCAGTAATTGTGGATCAATTTATGTAACAGTAACTATCAGTAATTGTGGATTAATAACTTCTGCTGATTTGACTTAATAGTGTTATTGATGCAGCAATGCCGGATAAGGCCTATTTTTTATGGAAACATTGCTATCGTACAAACCGATGCCGATACTGCTTGACATCAGGCTGCTCGAGATTTCTGCTTTTTTTAATTTTTTTTTTATTTCAGTCAAATGGCTGAAGGAGCACTTGATACGATCAGCACTTACCCTGTGTACTTGCTTAGATGCAACGGCAGCATTTGGAATTTTTACAAGCGCCAAAGATCAAAAGTGTAAGTTTGTAAATCTATTCGATTATATTTATTGCCTTCATTAACCAGCTGCTCTGCTATGCAAAACTTAATAACAAATAAATTATATATTTAGCACAATGTTTTGACGAGGTTTCTGCAGAAAATCCTAAAACGATTTTGAAAATATAAAAACGCAGGAAAGATATGTTTGGAATAGTACTAATTAGCTTTCGGTAAAGATTGGTCAAGCCGTTTCTTCATAATTATTTGTAATTTTTTTTGTATTTTAATGAAATTTTGTATCCTTCATTTATACATGTTTATATATGGTATCCATATAGAAGTTAACATCTTTAAATAATGTATAAAATTTGTAAATATTGTAACACCGCAAAAAAGAGTATAATGAAAAATTGATTGAAATTTGTAATAATATTTGCGTCAAAAAGTTTAAAATAGTATCATAAATGTAAGTCCAACCTGTTTTCCAAGTTAAATAGTATTTAAGAAATGAATGTTAGTCGATCCTACAAAAGCTCACGATTACGCTCAACTTAACAGTTAAGTTAGTATAATCCTTGTAAATATAATGTTCTGATCTGATTGCATCTCATCATGGGAAATTAAATTTAAATTTAATTAATTCACATTTTTAATAAACAATTTAAAACTGAATTTTACTTTTTCATGTGTTTTTCAGATTTTTTCAAAACAAATATTGTCCTGTCTATCTGAAAATGAGCTCCAGACAATATTGGCAATTTTGGCGCAATATTTCAATATTGGCTCTGTTTAGACCACGATTCATTGTTACTGGAAAAATATTATGAAAAGTTTGTATATGTTTCAAAAATATTTTTTTAAATATAAGACAAAATAAGATATAAGGTAAAATGTAAGATGAAACAGAGTATTGACTATGAAATTTGTATTCTTTGACAATAAGATCATGTGCCTGTTAAAGTACGACTAATGACATTGGAATCTTCCTGTAAATGGTAGAGTAAAATAATTTTTACGGTTTAGGTAAATCTGATAAAATACAATTAGGCAAATACATTGAAAAGTATATACATTCAACTGCATAAAAATCTGTTCTAGACACATGAATTTAAAATAATGCCTATTTCTCAAGGTCGTCAAAATAAAATAAAGTTAACTTACGAAAACAAAAACACTATGATATCTATTATAACATCCGCGTGATAATTTTCATAACAAAAAATACTGTCTATTCTAATTCCTCTCGTTATCCCCGCTACAGACAAATTCATGCAGTTCCATATGTGCAATACTATGCAAATAAAATTGAAATTGTTGATTTGCGATATTAATTACATAATTGAATTAGAAACTTCATTGGATTCTATATCTATATATATATATATATATATATATATATATATATATATCAAGATTAGCATGACAGGTAAACTAGCAGTATTAGCATAAGAAGACTATTAATTCTGTGAAAGATCGGTTCTGATAATTGGTGGTACTTGTAACACAACCAAATTATTGTTGCATATATATATATATATATATATATATATATATATATATATATATATATATATATATATATTAATATTGGTGGCTATTAGCTAAAGGGCAATATAATTTATTCAGTTATCTAGTCCAATATCATCAAAAGAGAGCATACCATCCAAACACTCTAATGAAACACCTGCTAAAACAAGTACCTATGAGAAGATTAAAAAGAAAGTGGCCGCAAGATATAATAACTTAATATCAATATATTTATGTAAGGATATTCCCCACTGGGAGAATTTCTAAAAGCCCTGTACCCGTCAGCAAATAACCTCATTGAACCCAAGGTTCAGATTGGTTATAAGAAATAAATAAATAAAGAAAAGTTATCCAGTCCAGTGGCATTTTTAAAATATAATATCATTTTTAATTGGGGTCAAAATAAGCATTGAATAACGCAGTGATTTCCAACCTGTGGGGGCGCGCCCCCCTGGGGGGGCGCTATACCGTTCCAAGGGGGCGTGAAGCTGTTTCAAAAATATTATTTTTAAATGCTGAGTAAGTGTCAAAACAAATCAGCAAAATACTTAAAGTACTTCTAAGAGTGTTTGAGCTCAAAAAAGAAATTGCTATATTTCTTGCTGATAACAAAAGAGACGGAGCAATCTTGTTTTAGGACACAAAGTTCCTCGCAAAATTTGCGTATTTAGTTGATATTTTTCAAAGACTTAGCGATTTAAATAAATCAATGCAAGGATCTCAAATTCGTGCTTTTGTTCAGAAAGACAAGATTACGGCTTTTATGAGGAAATTAGAACTGTGCTTAGCTAGTATCAAATAACTTTATAACTTTAACATGTTTCCCACTTTTAAAATTACTTGTGTTACTGATGAAACAGAAGTACGTATAAAGATCTTATTATTATCATATGACTAGTCTACGAAACCAATTTTTGCATTACTTTATCTAATTACGTCCAAATACGAATGGATTAGAAATCCATTTGTCATTGAGAAACATAATGATTTTGGTCATTCAACAGCAGAGCAGAAAATGATAATTGATCTAGTGATAGCACATTGTAGCAGATGTTTCAGGACGAAAATATATTGTTGAGTTTTGGTTACCAATAAAGGACGATTTTCCTACTTTGACAAATAATGCTTTAGAAATTTTATCACCATTTGTGAGATCTTACTTATGTCAAACAGAAAATTCTTATAATAAATAGTTATGTTTGTATGTATATTTTTTATAATACTATGTATTATTTGGCTTAATTTCAGTTATATTAGGTATATTTAAATTAAATTGTTAGAAAAATAAAAAGGGGGGGGCGCAATATTTTTTTCATTCAAAAGGGGGGCGCAAGGAAGAAAAGGTTGGAAACCGCTGATGTAAATGTTGAACGTGACGATAGTAAAAGCTGTAGAAAGAATTATTGCTTTACTTATTACATTATTTTTTCTTATGAATTTATTTAAGATAAGTTGAATTTCTTGATTGGCAGTTTCTTGATTATTTTTCATTGTACTATGTATATAATTTAGTATTTCACAATATTCATTGTGGTAAATTAGTAATGTCACTCCTTTCATGGTTAATGAAGTAAACAAAAATACTGAACCACCTCTCGACGTTAATCGTAATAAATTGTTTCGATTTTCGTAAAGATAAAAATATTCAGTAATATTGAATGCTAGTATAAATAACATAATTAAGTATCCTCTTAATATATTCAATCGTTGAAACTTAGCATCTTTGTACTGAATCAACCCCAACAAATTCAAAACTGTAATTTAATAAAAACTATTAATATTAATATACCAATTGAAATGCTTAATATTTATTGTTTGCCTTGTAAATTTATCTTGACTATTGCGTTATCCTTTACTTGAGGGTCCATTGATATAGGTTTTATCGCCTTAGCACGGTATATATATTTGTAACTTTAATATTAATACACGAAAAATTTAAATTAAAAAAATGTAAATATAAATATCACCAATTCAAAGAGTTAAATATTTGGTTGATTATTGCTCGAATTATGTGACTTTTCTTTAATATTCGAATTAGCTAAAAATGATATTTAAAACCCACCAACTAACTGTCATGTGAAATGAATGCTTATTTTTTTCATAATAATTTTATATAATATGGAAATATTGAATGTTACTATAAAACAATAATTTAACTACCGGAGCTTTTCATTACAGTACTAAAAAATTAATTAAATATAATCGATAAGTTGGCATAAAAATTGCTTTGATTTTTTATTAATGATAGTACACAAAGAATTGACATAATAAATCGCAGATATAATCCCACATTCATATGATTATATTTTGCATAATTTACATGTTCTTATAAATTCTTTAACATACATTATTTGCGCATCTGACATCAAATTAAAATTTCAATTGCTATTTCAAGTTATTGCTGTCGGTTAACAAATAAACTGAATTGTTAATAATTATTGTTTGTCTTGTAAATTTATCTTGATTATTGTATTATCCTTTACTTGAGGTTTTGCCACATTTTTATATATATTATCGTTTTATTATAATAGAAGAAAAAATTAAATTTAGATAAACAAAAATTTAACTGTAAATATCACCAATGGGTAAATTAGTTCGTTGAATACCGCGCCGAAGTGTACTAAAACTTTTTTCCAACTGTTGCAAGAAATATGATGTACATTTATATAAATAAAAAAATTATTTATTTATTTATATCTTAAATTAGTGGAAATATTAAGTGTTCTTGAGTATGAATCACTTTAGATTAACTACCGGAAAATTCTATTATATAAATATAATCCGATAATTTGGCATAAAAATAGGTTTGATTTTTTATTCATGATATGAGGAATTTACCAAATCTAGTGTGTGTTTTTTATAGCCTCATATAATTACACACATTCATGTGAAGATTATATTATTAATAATTTATAAGTTTTTATAAATTTTTTAACATATATTATTGGCACATATAGAGATCAAATTAAATTATTTTTTACGTTTCAATTATATGAATTTTATCATGAAATTGATAAATAGTAATAATAGAAATATATTTTTCTTTTATATTTTTAGAATATATTATACTTGATAGAACATATTATTTATTTTTTAACTTCCCGTAGGGTAAGTTATTGTAATCGTCAAAAAATCGGAATTGAAAATTTTTACATTTCTTCACGTTTTGAAGGTTTCTGAACATTTTGGCATACCTCAGAAAAAATGGATGTGTGTGTATGTATGTATGGATACAAATTTTCGTCCACGTTTTCGGCCGCACTGATCAACCGATTTGAATGGTTAAAAAAACATTCGATTCCTATTGATAGGGAGATGTGCTGATTAGTTTTTGGCAAAGGCAGTTCGAGCAGTTACGGAGATAAAGAGCAAAGAGTGCAGGAAATAGAAATAGAGTTTTTGAGAGAACGGAGCACCCGATTTGAATGATCTAAAAAACATTCAATTTGTAATGATTGTGAGAAGTGGTTATTAGTTTTTGGTAAAGGCAGACCCAGCCATTTCGAAAATACAGAGCTAAATGTGCAAAAAATGGCAGTTTTTGAAGGAACTAAGCTTCCGATTTAAATGATTCAAAAAAATTCTGCCTTTAACACAATAATTGATTTTGGAAAAAAAAATTGTTTCAAAATTATTTTTTAAATTTTTTTTTTCAAAAAAAATTTTTTTGTATATCGAAAATAATTCAGATTAAATTTAATTCTGACTAAAGTTCTAATAAGCTTTAAACAAATAATTTCAACTTTGCAATTCATTTTATATAATTCTTATAAATATTAGACAATGTTACAATATTTATAATATAATCTATCTGAAAACATTCAATATTCCTCGAACATTTCGTTACGGTACGGGAAGTTTCAGCAATTTGCCTTAAGGCACGATGCCATACACCCCACTAGTTTTATTCTCTATTTTATTCACAATTGTCCAATTAAGGACATTTAATAAATTTGGATAATTTACAATTGTCAACCGTACAGGAACATTGTACACTAAATTGACTTGTTAGAAAACAACTATATCTATTGATAATCTCGATTATTTACTTAACAAATAATTTCTTATAAATAATGACTAAGTTATTTCAATCTTCATCAGGAAAATTGATGACTTAAATCCAGTGGCGCTTTTCTTTTCAATCTACGTCGATAGTTCTCTATTATAAAGGAGTTTGCTAGTGAACATATTATGATCGAATCTTTATAAATAATTTTGAATTGCTAGTATTATATCATCTTTGCTGATTTCTAAACCATATCATTAAATTTTTTGTCAATTTGATTTTGTAAACAATCCGTCGCTGATCTGTACTAATTTTCATTCAGTTGTCTTAAGAGAGCGACCGCGCTGTAAGATGATCGCGTTATCTGATGAAAATATACAATACGTTAATATTTTGCTTAAATAAATTAACTAGCAAAAATTAAATTAATAATATTTAAAGCAAAAATGAAATTAATAATTAATGCTATGGTGCAAATATGTAATCAATTATTATATTTGTTGCGAATTGAGGTTATAAATATCAAAAAAATAATGCACGTGTGATTTATTATATGATGAAAGTAATTTTTTTAGATTTAGATCTATTCTTTATATTTATACAAACCATTATCAAAGTGCTCATGTCCATGGGGAATAATCCAGCCCTCATCATGAGAGGTCTTTGAGCGCGCAGTATCATCATTTGAATCGCCCGCTTACAACGCGGTTCCGTATCAAGCCAATTCGATTCGTACGCAGCCTCGGAAAGCTTAGTGCTCTTTAGTAATAATATAGTTAATAATAGTAGTGGATTTATATGAACAATGCATTTGAACATTACCTCAATTACTATATCGTTGGCATGCCAATAGTACATGAAGAAAATTAGAAAAATTGTTCCCACATATCCCCAAGTTATGAATAGCTCTAAGCCGAATGGTATCTGTAATATGTACTCGATAATGTTATAAATTATTAAGTAAATATTTTCCTACATGGAAGGTATGTTTGACGTTTTCAACTCTTTGTAGTAGAAGTTTTGTTTTCGCCAGAAAATCTTATTTGCTAATTTTGTTGTCTTGGTATTTCAAGTCATGTTGATAAAACTTATTAAGAACTCGCGCTGTTCAGTTTCAAGTGACGATCTGCTTTTTTATAATTAGCAGATAAATGCAAAAAAATTGTACGTGTTTTAGCCAAAAATTCTGATTTGATTTTGAAGTTGCAAATAGCTGATACAGTTAGGAATTGTAAAATGGAAATGTTGCTGTTTTACGAAATGTAAAAAAAATAATGGCAATAACATGATTTTGAAATCTGGACTTCAGAAAACAGTATTAACCTTTGTCAAATTCAATAATAAATTTTTGAAATTTATTTTGAATGTTGGTTATCAAAATCTTTATTCGTTTTTGATACGAAGTTGTCAATCAAATATTAAAACAAAATAATGTGGTGAAATAATTAAGTAATTGTTAAAATTAAAATATCTCTCTTACGTGTGTTGGCAATATATAAACCAGATTTATCTAATGTTTTATGAATAATAATAGTTCAAAAATTAATGTGTTACCAAAGACATAGTGAATATTTCTCCACATAAAATGATTGCAACAATTATGGAGTCCATGTTCATTGGAATTTTTATTATGTAACTGATGTTCTCCATCCACCTTTAAACAAAAGTTTGAATTTTATTTAGTTCGAATAAAATTCCATAATTGAAAATTTTGCACTCATACTTGATTATTTGCAAATGCTCTTCTATTAAATGGATTATGGTTTTATAATGATTTCCGTCGATTGTTAATTCTCGAAAGTGTTTAACTTTATAATTATGAATTTCAATTATGCACTGGATGAATGATAAAAACGAAATAATTAGTGTGTTCCAAATTGGTAGCAATGGACCCGCTAACAATAGCATAAGTTCTAGTATCACAGAAATAAATATTGTGTTTTCTTCAACTGGAACATAGGGAATGTAAAAAGCTACGAATGAAACATGAATTTCTTCTCCAGGCCTATTGAAAAGTTAAATTTGTTGCAATTAATAAATCCATGTAACATTCTGATCGAAACATTTGAAGGAATTAATTAAGTTACTTACTTTGCGAATACAAACAGTGCAAATATCATGTAAATATTAAACATAACAGCAGTAACAGCTGTAGAGATTATTACTGCTTTAGTTATTACATTACTTTTTCTGACGAATTTACTTAAAATAAGTTGAATTTCATAATTGCCACTTTCTTGAATATTTTTTATTGTGATATGTAGATAATTTAGTATTTCAGAATATTTATTGTGGTAAATTATCATTGTCACTGTTTTCACGATTATTGAACTATACATGAATACTGAACCACCTCTCGTCGATAATCGTAATACATTGTTCCGATTCTCATAAATATATAAATATTGAGTTACATTAAATAATAGTATTAATAATAAAATTAAGTATCCTCTTAATGTATGCAATCGTTGAAATTTAGAATCTTTGTAATAAATCAACCCCATCAAATTTAAAACTGAAATTTAATAAATAATATTAATATTTATATATTATTTGAAATAATTAATATATTTTTTCTTTGCCTTGTAAATGAATCTTGACTATTGCGTTATCCTTCACTTGTGGGTCCATTGAACTAGGATTTTTGGAGTTAGTATAATATATGTATTTGTAATTTTATTAATAATAGGTATAAAAATTAAATTTAGACAAAAAAAATGTAAATGTAAATGTCACCGATTCTAACAGTTAAATATTTGTTTGAATATCGCGAGAGTTATATGGTGACCCTTCTTTAATCTTCGAAAGGACTATAAATGCCCCCTAAACAATTTTACATTGCCGTTAGATTGCAGTTATATAACATCTGTTACCTGTTACATTGCGGCAACCTTATCAAATGCATTGCCTGAAGGTAACTATTTCCGCATCAAGTGCGTTACAATGTGCGTTACATTGTGAAGTTGCGGTAACTTACGGTAACATACAAATGCAATATAGATATGCGTTACATTGTGAAGTTGCGGTAACTTACGGTAATGTACCTATGCGATATGAATCAGCACTTTTTGCAATGCTTTTAATTTATGCGAAAATAAGTGATTTTCTATAAAAAAAAAGATTTACTCATATTTCATTGTATTTATTATTTAAAATTAATATTTTACAATAAACAAAGTAGCAACAAATATTTTATACTAAATAGAACAGTAACAAATATTTCAAAGTAAACAAAATAGCAACAAATATTTTATAACAAACAAATAGCAACAAATATTTTGTACTAAACAAAACAGTAACAAATATTTTATAACAAACAAATAGCAACAAATATTTTGAACTAAACAAAACAGTAATAAGTATTTTATAACAAACCAATAGCAACAAATATTTGTTGCTATTGTTTGTTATAAAATATTTTGTACTAAACAAAACAGTTTTTATAACAAACAAATAGCAACAAATATTTTGAACTAAACAAAACAGTAATAAGTATTATATAACAAACAAATAGCAACAAATATTTGTTGCTATTGTTTGTTATAAAATATTTTGTACTAAACAAAACAGTAACAAATATTTTATAAGAAACAAATAGCAACAAATATTTTTAACTAAACAAAACAGTAATAAGTATTTTATAACAAACAAATAGCAACAAATATCTGTTGCTATTGTTTGTTATAAAATATTTTGTACTAAACAAAACAGTTTTTATAACAAACAAATAGCAACAAATATTTTGAACTAAACAAAACAGTAATAAGTATTTTATAACAAACAAATAGCAACAAATATTTGTTGCTATTGTTTGTTATAAAATATTTTGTACTAAACAAAACAGTAATAAGTATTTTATAACAAACAAATAGCAACAAATATTTGGTGCTATTGCTTGTTATAAAATATTTTGTACTAAACAAAACAGTAACAAATATTTTATAACAAACTAATAGCAACAAATATTTTACACTAAACAGAACAGTAATAAGTATTTTATACTAAACAAAATAGCAACAAATATTTTATACTAAACAGAACAGTAACAATATTTATAAAGCAATAACAAACCTCATTACAAGACAGTAATAAAAAAAACAATATAATAAACAATACAGCAACAAATATTTTAGACGATACATAAAATTTATATCAATTACATTTATTTTTCGTTATATACACAATGAAAAACAAAATAGTAACCTATTAAACGAAAAAAATAACATAATAAACTAGAATATTTTAAATGTTGAAAATAACAGTATTAAATATGTTATAATAAACAGTAACAAATATTTTTCGAAAACAATAACAAAAATATAAAATTTATATTCATTACAATTATTAATTTCATATTTTCAAATGAAACACAAATTAAATATAAAACTATTTTTAAATGATATTAATTAATAAAAGATGGAAATAAAAATATCTAGTTTTGGTCCAACTATTAAAGCTAATCAAGCTATCTCGACACACCAATATACAGAAACTTTATCACATAATTCCAAATTAGGATGACAATTTTCAAATACAATTATATTTTTTTGCAGACAAACAACATAACTAATAGAATTATAGTTGAGCATTATTAAGCTTTGATATTTTTTTTTATCGAGATACTTCCAACATCTTCATTCTCAATATTCACAATTTGTCTTAATTCCATTGTAGCCCATTCAGTATGTATTATTCCACCTTAAAAACAAATAAGAAAGGTTAAAACAGAATGTATAATAGTAATTAGTTAACAAGAACTATGATATATACCTTTCATTTATTCCTTGTTTTGCTGTTAAAAGCCTCTCGATATTCTTTCATATTAATCACATATGTTATTCGAGGCAATTTAGGATTCAAACCGAGACTTAGAATCCAATCCTAAAAATAAATTATTACAATAATAAAATATAAACCTCAAAAGCCATTAGAAATTTAAACAGTTATTTACCTTTAGTATCTTGTAGCATTGTCGAAAATTAAATTTTCATATCCAAATAATAAGCTCTAGTTTTTTTGAGACATCTCCAAACGCGGGCCTTATAAAAATAATTAGGCTTTTAGCACAGTAACCAACAAATAAATTATACTTACCCTTCATAATATTATATATCAAACAGCACTTCTTAAAATTCATTTTGAGGTTATTTCTTATACTCTTTCGATTTCGACGTAGCTGAACAAATAACACATAAGCAGATATGTAAAGTTTACGCCATATATACTATATATTTTTGCATTTTTAGTTATACACGTAGAACTCAATATTACAAAATATTTAAAATAAAACAAGACAAAACAACTCAACAAAACAACCCCGCATATGACACAGTATAAAATGGCGTTCAGGCGACAGGCTGCAATGCAATGCACTCTGGGAAACCTGACGCCTGAGTCTGAGTCCCTCTGCCGAAAAAGGAAGACAACCGTTAAACGTTTAAAACGTTTAATCGAATTCAAAAATTTTAATATACTTTTTGAAATTTTTGTAAAAACTTCTAAGTTTTTAAATTTTTTGAAAAAATTAGTTTGTTTTAAGTAATTGAAGAAGTTAAAATTCTGTTTTTGTAAAAGAAATGCAATTTATTTCATTTAAAATTTTAAAATTTTTACTGTAACTTCCCGTAGTAAGTTATAGTAGTCGCAAAAAAATCGAGAATGAAAATTTTATCGACGATTTCGGGAACAACATTCGATTCGTATTGATAAAGAGGCGTGCTGATTAGTGTTTGGCAGAGGCAGGTCTAGCCGTTCCGAAGATACGGGGCAAAAAGTTCCAAAATCGGTAACCCAGTTTTTAAGAGAACGGAGCGTCCGAATTTAATAATTCAAAAACCATTATTAAATTTTTGGGAAGGCAGCTCTAGCGGTTACAGAGATCTAGTAAAAAAAATAAAAAAAAAAATTCCATTAGGCGGTCGTGCATGATTATTATCAGATATTTTATTTATTTATTTATTTATTTATTTATTATACGCCAATCGGCTATGGAGATTTTAATAATATGTATCAATTTTGTTTACGTTTGCGTAACGTTTTTATGGGTTCCGTAAAATCGTTTGTTTGTTTAACAGCGACGCGGCGCTTACGCGCTTCGATATTTCATCTCATCAAAAACATTTTTCTTCAAAAGTTTTGATGAATATTGATATAATATATATATATATATATATATATATATATATATATATATATATATATATATATCCGTGCTCTATAACTGATACTACAGAATTTAAAAATTAGATCAATCGATTTTTCATTAAAAAAGTTGTGAAAAATATTTTCTAACAAAACATTGCACATTTATTACATTAGGTAACAAATGTATATAACTTTGTAACTCCCGATATACATTGCGCGTATATTGCACTTAGTTAACATTTGTTATGTAACTTTGCAACTATCGATAAACATTGCGCGTACATTACACTTAGTTAACATTTGTTATATAACTTTGCAACTATCGATATACATTGCGCGTACATTACACTTAGTTAACATTTGTTATATAACTTTGCAACTAAAAGTTACATTGCGCGTACATTACACTTAGTTAACATTTGTTATATAACTTTGCAACTAAAAGTTACATTGCGCTTATATTACATTTAGTTAACATTTGTTATATAACTTTGTAACTAACAAGTTTCATTACGGCAACATGTAGTGTTTACTGGGTGATATTTAAGAACCACCAGCTATCATATAAAAAATAATGTATACTTTTCCGTAGTAAATTTATATAATATATACGGAAATATTCAGTGCTATCGAATATTACTCTAAAACAGTACTTAAACAACCAGAACATTTCATTATACTACTAAAAAATTAAATAAAGATAATCGATAAATTGGCATAAAAAATGCTTTGATTTTTTATTCATGATATCACAAAGAATTGACATAATAAAGTATGTCATTCGTATCCACATACATTTGATGATTACATTCTTACAAATTCTTTAACATACCTATACTATTTGCATTTATAAAATCAAATTAAACTAGTCGGGTGTATGGCATTGTGCCTTAAGGCAAGTTGCTGGAACTTCCCGTACCGTAACGAATGGTCGAGGAATACTGAATGTTTTCAAATAGATTATTATTAATATTGTAGCATTGTCTAATATTTATAAGAATTATATAAACTGAATTGCAAAGTTGAAATTATTTGTTTAAAGTATATTAGAACTATAGTTAGAATTAAAAATAAAATCTGAATTATTTTCGATATACAAAAAATTTTTTTTTTGAAAAAAAAAGTTGAAACAAGAATTTTTTTTTTCCAAAATCAATTATTTTGTTCATAAAGACAAGCAGAAAGTTCTTTGAATCATTTAAATCGCACGCTTAGTTCTTTCAAAAACTGCCATTTTTTTACACATTTAGCTCCGTATCTTCGAAATGGCTGGGCCTGCCTCTGCCAAAAACTAATAAACTTCTCTCATCATTACTAATTGAATGTTTTTTTAGATCATTCAAATCGGGTGCTCCGTTCTCTCAAAAACTCGATTTCTATTTTCTGCACTCTTTGCTCTTTATCTCCGTAACTGCTGGACCTGCCTTTGCCAAAAACTAATCAGTTCATGTCCCTATCAATAGGAATCGAATGTTTTTTGAACCATTCAAATCGGTTGATCCGTACGCCTGAAAACGTGGACGAAAAATTGTATCCATACATACACACACACACACATCCATTTTTTCTGAAGTATGCGAAAATGTTCAGAAACCTTCAAAACGTCGAGAAATGTAAAAAATTTCAATTTCGAATTTCGGCCCATTACAATAACTTACCCTGAAGTTAATATTCAATTTGTTTATCAATTCACCATATTATTGTCTATGTATATATTTATATAAATTTTCTGAGATCGGAACAAATACGCGTCTTAAGCGAGAATGTGTATTATGCGCGGTAGAAAAATAACGTGTCTACCACTAATTATTAGGTTTTATATTCTGATGTTGGTGTATGTAGGTATTAAATTAAATATTTATGAAATACGTTAAATACGTAGGGTAATTATAATTATCATTAATATTACTACTTAGAGAATTAGCCCAGTATGGGACAGTCGTTTCTATTTACTTGCTTTAACATTACATTAAGCACATTTTTTCTTGAATACATTGGATTATCTGACTACAATTTTAAACACAAATTTAAAATTATTAAAGCATTTGTAGCTGGTGATGACTTTAGTCAATATTTCTCAAGCTTTTGTCTCTATGGAAAACTTTAGAGGTTTTTATTAATTTTTGCGTACGTATGTTGGATCATCATTACCCACAGCCCCAGTGTAATTGATAAAAATTGCATTCAAATAGTTTTTCTAATTTATCAAAATTTCCTAAATTTTGTTTTTATTTCTTTGTCTATCCCCACCTATATTTTTCTTTAATTTTTTTACATTCATATATTTATTTTACTCTTAAAAAAGCTAAAAAAATTGCAATTAGCAAATGGTATATAAAACTCATCAGCCAACAGGTTGATAGGCTCTTTGTGAATTTTTACCGAAGATTTTCAATAACTTGTTTTTTTGCTTATATACATACAAATCGTATTAAGCGTGAGACATATGTTTAAAATTGCAGAGACTGTCGTAAAGTGGTCTATATTTTCAAAAGTCGTATTAAGCATGATCATCTTAAAGAAATTATTTAATTAGAAACATGATCACCAAAATAGAAATGGAAAACCGAGCCAAATTTGCCTTATAAAAAATTAGAGGGAAACAAATGTTGCCTCAGGGTCAAGTTCTGGAAAATAATTTCTTGGAAAAAAGTTGTATTCAGGGAAAGGGATCCAATTTTTTAAATAAATTTTCATACGTCAATTATAAAAAAATATACATTTATATGTAATTACGTAAATTATATATATATATATATATATATATATAAGATTTAGATTTTTTTGTTCGACGTTGAGACATTCTTGAATGTTAATATTTGCAGCCAATCGTCGAAATAAAAGATCAATAAATAATGACTATTTATTTATACGTTTCGACACGGTATGTGTGTCATATAACTCATTGTAACACATTATTTTATAATTGACAAATAGAACATATTATGAACAGATCTTCAATTTTTAGTACCTTGTGATCTTTGTCTTTGGTTGAATTTTTTGCTGATTTCTAAACCATGTCAATAAATTCGTCATTTTAATTTTGTAAACAATCCATGACCATTTGTGATCAGTACTAATTTTCATTCAGTTGTCTTAAGATTGCGGCAGCACTATAAGACAGTCGTATTATCTAATCAAAACATTTAAAAAAAATCAGTAAATATTATACAATTCTGATTTGTCCATTCTATTTTGTCTTAATATTAGAGTATATTAGTATCTCAGTCAAAGAAAAAAATATTCTACTTGTAGCGTTTTGTAGTGGGTGATCATCAGTGATCACGATTAATTTATGCAAGAAAAGAGTGCTGATGTGTGATTCATTACGTTTTTCTATTAAACAGTGTGTTTTCATTAAACACACAATGTTTTTTTACGTTTATATACAAACCATTAGTAAAGTGCTCATGTTCATGGGGAATAATCCAGCGCTCATTATGAGCGGTTTTTGAGCGCGCAATATCATCAGTTGAATCGCTCGCTTACAACGCGTTTCCGTATCAAGCCAATTGGATTCGTACGCAGCTTCAGAAAGTTTCGTGCTCTTTTTATTAAATATATTACTATTATTTTAAAAAGTAGTAGTAATTTTATATGAATAATTCAATCAAACTTTACCTCAATTATTATATCATTCGCATGCCAATAATACATGAAGAAAATGGTGAAAATCGTTCCCACATATCCCCAAGTTATGAACAGCTCTAAGCCAAATGGTATCTGAAATAGGCATTTTGATAGAAAAATAATCAAAAGTACGTTGTGCAAACCATCATCTCATGTTTAAGAATTAGTGCATTACCAAAGACATAGTGAATACTTCACCGCACAATATAAGTGCAACAATCAAAAAATCCATGTTCATTGGTATCTTTATGATGTAACTGATGATCTCCATCAACCTTAAAACAAAACTATGAATAATATTTAGTTTAATTAAAATTTCGATATTGAAAAATTAGCATCCATACTTCATTATTTGCAAATGTTCTTCTATAAAATGAATTATAGTTTTATGATGGTCATCATCGATTGTTAATTCATGAAAGTGTTTAACTTTATAATTATGAATTTCAATTATGCACTGGATAAAATGATAAAAATGATATAATTAGTGTATTCCAAATCGCAATCAATGGGCCTACTATTATAATTACAAGTTCCAGTATCACAAAAATATATATTGCGTTTTCTTCTT
>NW_020538111.1:0-14453 GCF_003426905.1 Ctenocephalides felis
ACCTTACGCCAACTCTTTATTCATATGTTATTTTTATTTCTTTTGTTTTCTAGTCCTCGTTAGCAATATGTTAACTATCTCTATTCAAATCATACAGTGTAATTCCGTCTAAAATCCTCCCGTTGGGCTTTTGTATGGCACTAGCATCGGCGTTTGAATTTAGCCCCTAATAGATATATGTATAATATAGTATACACACAGATTGATACTCTGCGAAGTGAATAATGATTTTCCATTCATCGTCGGGACACTAGACTCGATTGCCGGCTCTGATTATGACGATGAAATAATTAACGATATTTGGATAAACGTTCGGATTTGTGTAGTTGATCATTTCGGATCTAGTTTAGAGACCGTCACAATTATTTGAAGCGCACTTTGAATTAATAATGAATAGTTCACTTCTTACACTGAGATGGTTCTGTATTACATTTTTAACTTCCCGAAGGAGAAGTTTATGTTTTCATCAAAAAATCCGACTCGCTAATTTATGTTGTTTCTCGACGTTTCAAGTCATTCACCAACAATTGGAAAAAGTATATGGCGTGTATGTTGTGAACAGACTTTTGATCTTCCATCGAGGTTTTCTCAAAAACGCTGGCCGCTTTAAAAAATTAAAAGCTATTCGATGTATCTCGATGAGGGCTATTATTTGTCAGTGCGACAATCGGCCAAGCCGTTTCTTTGTAAATATAGCAAAAGTGAAAAAACCTTCGTTCACGTTCTAGCTTGCAAATCTAAATCGATTTTGAAAATTCAAAACTTTTCAAATGATACTGTTGCAATCGACCTGGCAAGTTTTTGGTCAAGATTCGCTGGCACAAGTTCTTGTAATTAGCTGTTGAAAAAAAAATCAACGATTATTATAAAATGACACTTTTTGTTGGCGATACTTATCAGAGTCTTCTAGATTATACTAAAATCTTATGACTCTACGACAAGTCGTTTAATTTTAAAAACTTATCTTAGTTTGCGAAAGTTAATGACGTTATTTTGGCGTTTGTCTAAATTAGACTTTTCATCAACGTTTTCTCAAAAACCGATTTCAAAAATTCAAAAGCCATTGAAAACTTGATAAGCACTCGCGTTGGTTAGATTTTTGAAACGACCTGCTCATCCGTTTCTTTGTGATTAGCAAAGAAGTAGAAAAAAATCCGCCCACGTTTTACCCAAAAATTCCTGAAATTCAAAAACTATTCTAAAGATATTTTGTGGGAGTCGTGCTAAATAATTTTGGACAAAGATCGGAGGAGTCGTTACTTCATAATTAACTGTTGCAAAAATAAATTTCGATGACACATTTTATATTGATAGATATGATGTTCCTAAAGAACATACTAATTTTACGACCCTACCTCAACTAGTTTATTTTAAAAAATGTTCAAAGTTTGAAATTAATGACAGTCAAAATTGGTGTCAAAAGTCGCATTAATGATAAAATATGATGTGGATTTGCAAATTTAAAATACATAGGAATGAACTCAATAAGAAAGTCATTTCTTTGGAATTAGCAAAAAATAAGTGAGCAGTTTACAGAACTTTTATAGTTATAAAAATATTACCATTCATTAAATCAATAAATAATGTTTATTGATATATTTAATGATCGACGTAATCAGTATTTTCTTATAGCAGATGCTTAATATTTCGCAAAATAATTTATTAAGTTTTTTAAAAAAAAATGATTCGACGTTTTTAATGAAATTGAACATGGCGATAAAATTCATGCACCAAACAGTTCTACAAGAATTGTTTCAATTAGATAAATGAATTCAATTAATACAATAATTAATATAATCACAGATATTATAAATGTGTTTGAGAGATACCAATTGGAAATTGCAATGGCTAGATTTACTTGAAAGCATAAATTTTTATTTTAAAAACAAACAATTGCAGATTTCATCCAAATATCTAGATCTCAATTCCGCTTCATTAAGTCAAATATTACATCTATCGGCAAGTTTTTGTAATTATCTTTATGAAAAAAATGCCACTTCTAACTAGTTCACAATCTTACTTAATGTGATCCTACCACGAATATCCCGAGTAATTTTTATTAACCAGGTTTTTGTCACTTGTCCCTTGTTCAACGGACTGTTTCCTCTGATTGTTATGCGTTAGTCAAACAAACCGATTTGCATATTATTCTGCAGAGCCTCGATGTAAATGAGACATGAACAAACCAACCCCCTTGCTTTCATCCCTGCTAACATTTTCACCCTTACATGCGTGTTGTTAGCCAGTGTTATATACATATATTATATATGAACGGGTATAATCGTCATAACAAGCAATCCGTGAAACGATTATGTTCGGAAAGGGTTCCGGGTGTTAATTTTTATCGCGTGACGACTGAATTAGACGAATAGTTAGTTTATGACAGAATGAGATTTTGTTAAAATTGTAATAAAATACAAAAAAATGTAATAGAAAATTATGGAACCAAAATGGTTCATAGTCAATCTGTATATGCATTTTGAGTTCAGCATATCTTTGCGTATTATATATTTTACAGTCAGAAATATAATAAATACTACCAAATATGTATTGGTGCAAAAAAATAATTACTATAATTAGCATGTTAGTTAGTACTATACAAAAATACATATAATTGCGGTGGCTAAATTATATTAGATGCATCATCGAGTAAAATATCCCATTCAGCATCGATTTCAAAGAGATTCAACAACTGGATCACAAAATGCAGTGCAAATTATGGTCATTGATTGTTTTTAAGTTTTGACAAGATGTCGGTTATAAAAATTAATCAACTATAGTCTTAGTTAAAATTTTTGTGCATTATTTATGTGCCTATTTAATGCGACTATTGTATAAAAATTTTGGCCTTCTTGTATTTCTGTAACCTTATTTACGATGCTGAAATTTTTTTGTTAATATATTCCGCGTAAAATAATTACGTAATTGGTCATATATCATTTCTTAATTTTGGAAAATTTAATTTATCTGTTTGATGAAAATTTAGTACTGCTTGTTTAAAATGTACCTTGGTTGTATCTTGTTACGACGATGAAATTTTCTTAATGGGGTTTTCCAGATAAAATAATTTGGTAAAACAAGTATTGTGTATTTTTTGTTTTAAATTAAAATATAAGTTTTAGTCAAAAAAATCTTAAAATAATTTAGTGAAAATTTTCCAGAAACAGAACAGTAATTTATTTTTTAATTCATTTATTAGTTATCGTGCGCAATAAAAAATGAATTTATGACAAAAATGACTATTGCAATTTAGGAATTTATGGTACAAAGGTGAAAATTTAGGGTTGCTTTATTTTTTACCAAGCATTAGAAAAAATTGAAATCAAGAATATTGATTGAGAAAATTTAAAATAGTGATAAGATTAGATAAAATTAAGGGTTAAAGTAAAATTCAAGCGATTTTACAAACTGGAAAAAAACTTAATTAAAAATCTATAAAAAAGTTAACTCAAAAAGTTTAAGGATTTGTACGAAATACAGATTTTTGGTAACTAAGTGAAAATTTAGGGTTGTTGAATTCTTTTAATTACGCGTTACATACAATTTAAATAGAATAATCTGAGATACGTTAATTTTTATGTTAATTTTTTAACACTCTAATACAAATAAATTACAGAAAGTGTCATTTTTTTAACTTTCTATCATTTTAAATGATTTGCTTTTATTTCTGGGTACTGCTTACATTTTGAGTATAAGAAGTAATTTAAGAAAAATATTTTTAAAACATATAAAGAAACTCGTGTTCTTTATACTACGTATATTGTTTATTATGACAATGGTAATGACACTATGTGTGATTATATTCATCATTTACACAACGTAGATATTATTTGAGTATTTATATAAAAAAAAAAGGAAAAAAAGTTAAGAATTATCATTTTGGCATTTCGAACATGGAGCAAACAAAAACTAGATCCGATCTGACACTTGAACTTATATTTGTTTTTCTCCGTGCTGTCACTATATGGGCCTATCTGTCCAGTAGACATGTGATGCGTGTTGGCAACCCGCTACACATATTCTGCAAAACATAGAAATAAATCAAAGTTTAGGAGAAATAATGTTTATTATGTGCAACAATTAAAAATTAAAATGAGAAGAAATGATGGTTTCATAACCGGTGTATGTAAATTTTATCACAATGTCATAAATGTCGTATAATTAACTGTTAAAGTTATAATTATTTGTTAAGGATTCATGCAACTTGCAAAATTTTTATGCATTTTTTTTATTTATTACATTCGCATTTATTCCAAAATTCACTTACAAAATTCAGAGTGTATAAAAAATATTGACAAATGTGGACATTTCAGATTTTATTAACACATTTTGAAATAGTTTTCTTTGTAACTAATTTTGCACTAAAAACACTAAAACGTCATAGATATCATATTTTACTAAATGATTTTACTTTCACTTTTACAATTAGTATATTAATTGTTCTAAAAAATTAAAAATTGATTTGCACGTTAAAAATACTTATTTCCTATATAATTTTTAATTAAGTCTGCAGTTTTGAAAATTTATTTATACCATTTTAATTAATTTATCAAAAAGCTGTTACTAAATTTTATATTTAGTAGTTTTGTTTTTAAACATATAACGCAATGTTAATTTAGAGTGATAGGAAAAATTGTAACATTTAATGTTGTTATAAAATTTTAAATTTTTGTTATTCTTTTACTTAATTTTATCCTAAAACTAACAAAAATCTTTAGACTAAAAAACGTAAAATTTTAATAATAGAAATAACGTAACGTTATTATTTATATAAAAATAGCAGAAAATATCTACAGTTTTTTTATTTTGTCCAATATTTTAAATTTACTCAAAATTTGCATATAATTATTTTGTAATCACAGTTTTATTTAACTTAATTTGAAACAAGATATATCCAGGATTTTATCTCAAATCTTATCATACACCACTGGCTACTTTTCACATAATTAGCCTTCAGTAACTAAATTTCCACTCATAATTCTGTCCACAGTTCATTCGCCTCAAAATTTACTTTTATCGCCCTCTCACAATTTCTCTGCGCTTTTATCCGAACCGAACATAAAACAAATCCTTTAAAAAACTTTTTTAAACTTTCAAGTCCAGCGAATAATTGCAGCTGCAGAATATGGCTGGTAGTAATTTTACCATTTTTCCTATTTTTCTTATTTTTCCGTTTTCTTTTACTTTCGTGAAAAACTCAGAAATATATCAGATGGAGTCCGCGCCTTGCACTTCTAATAACTTTTCCCTCCTTATCAAAGTGCATGGATCTTAGTTGGCAAAAGCGCAAATATTGCAAAGGAGCAATAAAATAGGAGTTGGTAATTCTCTCCAAGAGAGATTCCTAAGATAACGACCAAGTCGAATTGTATAGTTAGAGTTGGATACAGATTAAGGATTTGCATATAAAGGGTTAATTAGTGGTCTCTTGAATTGAAGCAAGTTGAAGTCTATACTCTGATCGGAGATAAACACATAGATATACACATAGTTGCAATTTTATCAAAATACTGTTACAGCATAATGAAATATATTTTTATTTTTTATCGAATTTATATTTTAAAGTCGTTCCTTGTGGTATACATAAAAATAATATACTGCAACAGTTTCCGAAATACCACCATTGTTTATCTTTACTTAGAGACAACGTTTTATCCATTATACATGACATTTACGATTTAAAGTGTATCTCAAAAGTGCATTCGGAATTCTAATAGGTCACTTATTCTCTGAAAGCTCTGCAGGAGCTTTCTACCGCCATTACAATATTCATACGAATATTGTTTCTTGGTGGAAGTATCAAATAAAGGAAATATTATAGACAAAATAAAGTCGATTTAAAATATATAATATAATATAGTGTGTGAATGTAATAACTAATTATGTACAGTTTAATTTTGCCCACCGACTAGTTCTGTTATTATTATTATTATACTACATTAATATGGTACTTGACGAACAATTTAATTCAAAAATGAATAACATTTTTCTATTCTTTGAATTCCAAGTTTCTGAATTTTATTTAGCATTATTGTGTAATTTTCTTGAATTTATTTTACATAGTCAAATTATTCTAATTTTTATAAATAAGCCACGTAGGAGTATATTTTAGATTATTTATGTGTTTGTCTAAAAATACTATTTAAATTTTTTTAATTATGGATGTTGTTTTATATCTGAAATTCGGGGTTGCAATCTAGATAGATCTTTTAATAATTTTACATAATAAAGATGTTTGGAAGTTCCATATTGCTATTTGAACATCTGTGCATATTTTTGATTTTGACAAAAATTTTATAATTCCATTACAATGCATTTTAATTTTAGTTTCTAATTAAGATGTTTATTTATATGTAAGAGATCCTGGCTTAAAAGTGAGAAAGTTGTCAAAAAATGGATTGTTTAAAAATATGGCTTAAAAGTGAGAAAATAAAAATGTCCACCATGTTAATTAATTTAAAAAAAATACAACGGGTAAATTAAATTCTAATATGTACCAACTATGATGCAAAGATGCAATGTAATTCATGCAAATAAACTTAACAATATTAATTTTAAAGAAATTTCAACTCTATCATTGAAATCTTAAGAAATTTGGTGGCATGTACGTATGTTGAATTTTTCAATCCAACTTCTATTAAATTTAATCAAAAACAACTGAATTATGACAAAATTATTTAACAATTCTTGTTTAATATTCAAATAATAATTTAAACAAAATTATAATTAAAACTAGTGGCGAATGGCATCGTTCCTTAAGGCAAATTGCTGGTACTTCCCGTAACGTAATTAAACATTCGAGAAATGAAAATAAGCAATAAAAACTATTCAAAAATTATTAACAATTTAATATTTTTAAATAGATTATTTATTATAAATACAAATTGTAAATTTATAAGTGCTTATTAAATTGGGCGACGATGTCGACAAAAAATTTGTTCGTATTTTTTAAATTTAGATTTTTTTGTTTTGAATGTTTTTTTTAAATATTCGATATTTTTCTAAAAAATTTGAAATTTTTGAAAATTTCTAAATATTCTGGAAATTTTTGTCAAAAAATGAATTGTTTAAAAAAATATGATAAATTTTCAATTTTTTTTTATCGAATATTACGAAAATTTTGAAATATGAATTCTTTGAAACTTTTATTTTACTTTAAAAAAATTTCACTCCTTGTACACAAACAAAATCTGTTTTGAATTGATCTAATCGGATAATCCGTTCTCTCAAAAACTTTTACCTGCATTTTTAACTGAATGTTTATTCTATCATTCAAATCGGTTATTTCATACTGTCGAAAATGTCGAGGACATCTGTTTGAACCATATAAGTGATCATTAAAACTGAAAATTTTGGTACGGAAACCAAAAAAAATTGTCACACAATGTGTAGACATTTTTAAAATCTCTATAAAATATTTGAAACGATGTACATATGTCTAATGATCATTTTAAGCCACCATATGGTTTTTTTTTATCTCCAAAACCAAAACGAAATCAAGAATCAATTCCTCATTTCGTCAATACAAATAAAAAGGTTAATTTGCCTTAAGGCACGATGCATTGCACTACTAGTTAAATGTTGTATTGACTATTATATGTTAAAAGCTTTGGTCTTCCAGAACAAGCTACCCATTTTTATAAAAATTTCTTGTTCACGCCATCAAATTAAAAAAATCATCAGTATTATAAAAAGGAATAGTTAGCTAATTAAAATCATAATAATCAAGTTCAGATTATATTCAATATATTACCAACTAAATGTTTACTCCACATCTGCAGTAGTGTAGCTCTTCCCACGTTTATCCGATTTGAACTCTCGTGCCTCGTATATTTTTAATTTAACTTTATATAAATGCGTGCAGTGTATTTTTATTCATGGAACATATTCTAACATAAAAGTCTTTATTTTACAATCTGGCGTATTAAAGCAGCGGGATTATGTGCAAAAACATTGTTGCTTCGACATTAAAAAGCGATGCGGTCGACTATACAACTTTACGAGGTTAAGTTAAAGTTTTAAACCGTACGAGGTTTATTATATTAAGAGTAAATTTTAACGATTTTCATTTGCTAGATTTTACTTTATTAGAAATTGATAAGTGATTAATGCAATTATTTTAATATAATTTGTATATGTGTGATGCATAGAAAATGTAATGGCCAATTCATTATGAGGATTCCAGAACATTCGATTTTTTTACATTGCTGCCTTAATGAATATGATATTACTCCCATTTATTTAACTTCCCCGTAGGGTAAGTTATTGTAATCGTCTAAAAATAGAAACTGAAAATTTTTACATTTCTTCACGTTTTGAAGGTTTCTGAAGATTTTGGCATACCTCAGAAAAAATGAATGTGTGTGCGTATGTATGTATGGATACAATTTTTCAATAGAATTGAATGATTCAAAAAATATTGTATTCATATCAACAAAGTACTGTAACTTACCCTATGTCAAAATAAAAAGTACAAATTCAAATATTTCAAAATTCTAAAAAATCTAATTTAAAGTATTTATAGTATTTTTCGAAAATTTGCTATCTATTTTGGCCAGCAGAGAGGATTGATAAAAATGAACAAACTTGGGGTACAACAATTCAGTATCAATGTTAAAGGGCTTTTATGTAGCTCATAGTTTTTAAGTTCAAATAAATATATTTCAATCCATAAAATGTATACTATATAATGGTAGTTTGCTTCAGTAGGAATTACTGTTCTGAAACTGAATTAGTAAATAAAATATACGACGTATATTCTCAATAATAGTCTTAAAATTTCTTTCAATTATTATAATATTTATAATTATTATCAAATTAATGTAAATTATCATTATTTTAGTTTTATCACATCATGGCTATGATAACTCCTGTTTGTGATATATTTTTTGAGAATTTACTAAAAGACTTATTCAATTCATAATTATATAACGTTTAATTCTAATGAACATACCACAGAAGATTTGTTCTACACTTTGAGATTGAAGATCTTGTAATTGTTAGGTTTTTACCATATTTTTTGCTCACCTGAAACAAAAAAAAATATGATTATCTGAAATAAAGTCACAAATACCAAATAAATAACGGCGTGGGAGTGCCATGGTTCTAAAAGCATAGCAAAATATTTGAATAATTTTTTTCGAAATGTTATATTTGAAGCTAATTCAGATTTAAAAAAAATAAAAGTAAAATCAATATTGTTTTCTACAATAATTTTTAATAGTAATTTTCAAAGAAAATCAATTTTTATTTGTATGATCTAAACTTATAATTGAAATTTAAGTTAGAGGGGGGCATCACAGGAAAAAATGCTTTCGTTAACCGAAAAACGAAAATGATTGTCAAAATATATTTTTAGTCTAAATATACACCATATGTCTTGCATTTCCCAATATATGACATATTCGCCATCGAAACTGATAAATATTTGATATATTTCTTGGCAAACGTTCGTACGCACTTGATTCCTCTCATAAAATTTTCTTATTACTCGTAACATGCGTGCAAAACTCGATACTGAAAACGGGATCGTAAAAAAACACATATAGAAAACGACGTGCAAAAATATTTGATTAGATATCGAGAGGGTAAAAAACTTATTGATTGTAATGGAATGGTTTTCTCCTTAAAAATAATAAAAAATAATAAAAAGAATAATAAAACTGCATCTACTAGAACTTGTATTTCAGCTAGTTAAAATTGTACTAATTCCACTAATTTCACTGGCATTAGGTAATAACCAAACCAATTTGATATATATTAGAAAAAACGATGAAGTTAAGACAACAAAAATAGGATCTAATAACACTGTATTCTAACTATCCTCAATTTTGGAAAAAATTGACAGACCAATTGCGAAGTATGTTGCATTCTCTTAAAAAATGAATAAATGAACGCTATGAAAATTTCATTAGTTACTTTTGATTAAATAAAATAGTAGATCATGAGAATTTCTCTCATCGTGAGTGTAATATCCTCTATATATTTTTCAATATTCATCTGTAATTTTTTTGTGCAATATAGATGTACAAAAAATACATACATTTTGTATCTCGTACAATCGATTCGATATTATTTGGTACGTGCATCACTGAACCAATATCGATATTATTGCTCGACGAGAATTTCTAGTTGTTCGAAAATATATCTATTTGTTATATTAGACAGTTGTTTTCTATTTTTGTTTTTCCTGTAATAGGAAATTGATAACGTTATTGATAAATGACAAAATGAAAGGTTTTTTTCAAGCAAATTTAACAAGTATAGGTGTCCTGAAAATTGAATAACCTTTAGCAAGATTTTGATTTACCTACAAGGTTGCATTGTTATTTAATCATAATTGTTACTAGATATTTTTCATTAATTAAATTCAATGATTTATTTGGTTCACCTTATAAGCTTGCAAATCAATATAAATTTAAATAAGTCATCATTTGTATTTAATACATAAAAATATGATGTGCATTTTTTTCTTTTTTAATTTAAATACACACTTAACTTGGTAAATTATAAAAATAGCAAAAAAATTAAAAATCCAAATTTTTTGCATATCTTTACGTTTTGAAATATCCGGAATATTTTGGCCTACCTTAGGGAAAATAAATGTATGTGTATGTATGTGCGGATACAACTTTTTGCATACTTGCTCAACGATTTGAACGATGAAAAATGCCTGTTGACAAAGGCAGCTCCAGCCGTTTGGAAGTACAGTGCAAAAAGTTCTAAACATGATAATTTTTGAAAAAAACTGAGCATCCGATTCAAATTATTCTAAATTTCTTTCATTCGCGTTGATGTAAAGAAAAATTGATTACGTTTTTGCGAAGGCAGGTTCAACGATTTTGGAGATGCAAAGTTAAAATGGCTAACATTAGCATTTGTTGGCAAATTATTATTTATTTATATATAGGTTTAGATATAGATTGTTATTAGATTGGTTGTAAATAGATGAACAAGTAGACAGGTAGAAAAAAAGAAATTAGACAGGTAATCAGGTTAGCAGTTTCACCTGGTAGACAGGTAGGCAACTAGGCAACTAGGCAGGTATTTACGTAAATAAGGTAAAAGGTAAATATATAGACAGATGAACTGATAATTTGATAAACATTTGATGAAGTTGGTAAAAAGGAAAAAAATAGACAGGTCAGCAGGAAAATAGGTTAACAGCTATACAGTTAGTCAACTAAAAAAGTAGAAAGTGGAAAGTAAAAATGAGACATGTAGATAGACGGTCTATTAATATTTACAGACAGGTAATCTAGTAAAAAAGTGACAGGTTAGCAGGTAAACAGGTGAAGATATAGAAAGATAAACATGTTGAATACCTCGATAGGTAAAGAGATAGACTGACAAATAAGTAAACAGGTATACAGGTAAACAGGTAGACAAAATAATAAAGAGAGGTAGACAGGTAAACAGGTAGTCCGGTGCCAATAGATGGCTAGACAAAATTTACTGATTAAATCGATTATTATGTAATCTATGGAAGTTTATGCTAACAATTCTAAATTTCTCGGTAAATATCATTTTTAAAATATGTTTCGAAAAAAATTGTTTACTAAGCAAACACAACTAGTCATCATGAAAAAAGATGAATATCTTGCTTTATTATGAAATCGAGATATACATTTATTTGAATTATCAATAACTTTTTTCTTGTATATTTATTTCTGTACATCTATTTTATACTAAAATTTTCTATTCAATTCTACATTACCCTCAGTCACAAAAGCTTCTTAAATTTAACTTAACTGGTTTTGTTGAAAAATCATTTAAGCGCTAAAATTAATAAACAAACTCTTCTAACAATTTGTCTTTCATGAGAAATATCATACGTGCAGAATGTTAATGGATTTACTACATTATAGTATTCATAATATTATAATTAAATACCTCATATTATTTGATACCCTATTAATGGATGTATCATAAATTTTAATTACAAAATTGCATACATCATTTGTTATTGAAACAAAAGTACATCATAGACTTAATGAGATCAAACTCGGGTAAGTCAATAACATAAGTGTAAGTTGTACAAATTTCAATTTTTTTTAAATATTTGTATTCTATTCTACTTTCTACTCCAAATTCACCAAAACCTCAAGCCTATGCTTCAACTTCAATTTTCAATTCAAATTCTAAATTAATCCTTTACTCTATTTTAAAATACTTACTCCTAATCTGCTTATATAGTTATTATACTTAGACATCCCTTCTCAATCGAAAATTGCTTTAATTTATATATTCGGTTAATCCGAACACGACTGATACAATAATAAAAAAAAATCTTTTCTTTTCCTCGGCACACACCCCGAAGAAATAAAAGAAAATAAAGTTTTCGGTCGTCGATGCCGAGTTTTATTTCGATATCCCGAACCTATATCGATACATGCACTGAATAATACCGAAATGTTCGAACCAGGAAAATATATATATATATATAATATATATATGTATGAATGTAGGATTAGGGCATTCATTCGCTGAAAGTAAACAGTGTGCAGGAAAATACCCTTTGAAATTTTTCAGATATTTTAGCTTGATAAAATATTTTGTTTATTTTTTAATTTTCAACTCAACGCTCAATCAAGTTCTATAAAGAACTTGAATTTTGAAGATAAAATAGCACAGAGAAATTTTGTTTGCTCAATTATGTTTTTCAGTTCTACCAGCTTGGTGTAAAGCAGTGGTGAAACTAGTGGGGTGCATGGCATCGCGCTTTAGAGGCAAATTGCTGAAACTTACCGTACCGTAATTAAAAATTTGAAAATGAAAATAATCAATAATTGTTTTAAATTATTTCAAATGGATTATTTATTATAAATACATACTACTGTAAAATAGGTGCTAATTATATTAGGCGACGAACGTATTCTACAAATACTTATGTGTATGTTACTTACTACTTATAACTTGTATGTATTAACAAGAAACTTTTTTTTTAATTCGATTTTTTGATAATTTTGATTTTTTTCCAAAATTTTGAAAAGTTTTTACACGTTCGAATTTTTTTGGAATTTTTGAGAAAAATTTTAAATTCTATGAGTATTGAAAATTTTTAAAATACCCGATTTTTTCCTGAAAATTTCGAAATCTCTCAATTTTTGTAAAAAATCGATTCTTCTTTTAATTTCGATATTTCTCGAAATTTCACAAAATTTAAGAATATTTTAGTTAGTAAATTTGAGTTTGCAAAACTTTTTTTTTGAAATTTAGAATTTGTTTTTTGAAAATTTAGAATTTTTTTTTGAGAATTTTCAAAATAATGAAATTTTGCGTGAAGCCATTTCTTGCACACAGTCTACAAAGCAAAAGTTGTTTTGAAATTAATCTAATCGGATGATTCGCTCTTTCAAAAACTGGATAATCATTTTTAAATGAACCCTTTGCGTTTTATACCTCCGGAACGGCAAGATGCGCCTTTTGAAAAACGCTCCGCGATCGATTAAGAATTTTTTCAATAATACAAATTGAATGTCGACATGTGTTTGAAGCATGAAATAAACTTCAAAATTATAAATCTTAGTACGGAAACCATAAAAAAATTCACAAAATGTGTACACATTATTAAAATATCTATAAAATATCTGATAATTTGATGTGCATATGTCAAATGAATATTTTTGACCGCCAAATGGCAATTTTTTTAACTTTTTTTATTCATAACTGCTAGACCTGGTTTTCCAATAATTTAAACAGTTTCTTTGTTTAGTCAATACAAATAAAAAGTTTTTTGAATTATTCAATCGGACGCTTCGTTCTCTCAAAAACTGCATCACGATTTTTGGCTTTTTTGCCCCCTATCTTTGAAACGACTAGACCTACCCTCGACAAACCTTACCCGCCCATCTCCATATCAATACGAATCTAATGCTTTTTAAATTATTCAAATCGGTTGATCCGTGTTCCCGAAATCGTCGACGAAAATTTGTAACGCATACACATATACCACATACATACACACATACATCCATTTTTTTAAGTTATGCCAAATGTTTATAATCCTCTGAAACGTAGATATATAAACAACTTTTATTTTGCGATTTTTTTGCGATTACTATTGGCCTACGGAATTTAATAAAAAAAAGTTAAAAAAAAAATATTTTTCAAACATTATGAGATATTTCAAAAAAGGCATTTTTTTCAATATCCCAAATTTTTAAAATAATCTCGAAATTTTCGAAAAATCTACATATATCATAAGTAATCCTTTACACGAAAAATTTTAATTAATATTCCTCCAGTCAAATCAACTTCAACATTCAACATCAACTAATACCTACCACTTTAATAAACTTCTCCTTGGAATTGTCTCAAGACTGAAAATATTCTTTATAAGTCCATAATTTCGCATCAATTAAAATTACTTCGAAGGCAGCTTATGAATTTGTAATACTTTTGATTACATCTAAGGATTCGTTCGAGTTTTCATTACAGTTTCGTAATGAAAA
>NW_020538112.1:0-13482 GCF_003426905.1 Ctenocephalides felis
ATAAAATACGCATGTTCGCATTCATATGTGAAAAAATCATTTTTAATAGCAAGGATAATGTAATTATTCCGTTCTATTATTTCAAATACACTATTTATTTTTCTTACCGTTGTTTTGTACACAGATCACAATGTATACGATTTTCCCATATGGGCAACTCGCTAATTGCTAAGAAACCCACTACGGGAAAGAAGAGGTGGAAAAACTCAGGTCGAGGAAAAAAAATATATTATAGAATATTATTTAATCTATATATACATGTAAAAATGAATGTATGTATGTCTGTCTGTGTGTGTATCTTATGTTTTCATAAACCATACATCCAATTATCGTGAAAATTTGGGAAACTGTTAGGTTATCCTCGGACAGGTTTTTGGAAATTTTTATTGAAACCAAGTGGTAGGGGTTGGCCGCCCCAAAGACTTTCATTTTTGGGCCAATAAAAATATATATATATATAAATATAAATATTCAACCTCTTACCACAAACCCCTATAACGCAATAATTATTGTAGTAACTACTTGACATTTTGACTTGATATTTTTTGAAAAAGCTCAATTTTACATTAAAAAAAAATCATCAAGGGTCGTCCATCTCTAACACTTATATTTTAATGTATTAGATCAATTTTCTTAATTTTTTTAACCTTCAATTTTTACCTTCCTACCACCTTGACAATTTTATTAATCATTTTTAACCTAATCAACTGGTGATTTATCGTCTTTTTGTAAACGTTTTTCACTGAAAATTGATTCAGAGTTTTAAAAGTTAATGAAAAAGCTTAAAATTCAATGCGTAACCTTGAATTCTGTTATTACAATGCACAGCGAGTGAACATCGCACTATATAGGAGGACAATATTTCCTCTTTTAATTTCTCTTTTATTAATTATTATTAGTTAAGATATTCTTTAGCACATGTTTAGTGTTTAATAAATTTTATATAATTTTTTTGTGTTTTTTTCTGGTTTGGTATGTATATATATAATAATTTTCTCCTTTCTATAATTTCATATTTGATATCAATTATTGTTATTTATGTAATATGTTGTTTTTTAATGATGGCACACATCAAGTGTCGAAACGTTTAATAGAATAAAAAAAAAATCTATTGTGACAAAAGTTTGAGTAACTAAAAAAACTTTGAAAAACTATAGGTATATAAATAATGTGCGTCAATAAAATTTACTGCCCTTTTAATATATTAGAAGACATGGATTTCATATAAAAAATTAAAAAATAAAATAAATATTTATATGAACTAAATCGTTCACATAAATCTTATATTAACACTCATTATTTAACAATAAGTTCATGCAAAACACATCAGTCCAAGCAATATCTAGACTACCTAATATTACAAAATGTGGCCCCTAAGTATTATCTTTCCCTTCCCTGTTACAATAATATACAATGCGACTTATTTTGCATTAGAGTCATTATAAGTGTTTTCAGTTCATAAATACCTCTTTATTCACATTTCCCATACAACACATATTCACGTAGGATTAAATTAATAGCACAAAAGAACTGACTGAATTAAGCAGAATAAGAAAAACATTGTGAAGTTTTTATGTTATTAAGTTTAAAAAGTAATTATGTGAAGGTATGTTAGAATTAATGCACTAACTATAAATATAACTATTGTGGAGAAAATTCAAATTATAGAGCTGAAAGTAATGGAAACAGGAATTGGTTATTATAAGAATCTTCATGTATCAAGTAAAAAGAGAGTTTTGTAATCTAATTTTAATTTTTACATCCCAAAGGACAAGTTGTTTTAATAAGATTTTATGTTTTCTCGGAGTTTCAAGACATCCTGACTCGTTTGACACCAAAATTGAAAAAACTATGTATATATTGTATAAAGTATGTGTAGAGTAGAGCGTTAGAACGGGGTTTAAAGATCCAACAATAAAAAAATAACGATGTTAAATTTATGAGTTATGAGAAAAAAATAACGATGTTAAATTTATGAGTTATGAGAAAAAAATAAACTACAAATATACAAGCAAATATGATGAATCATTACACCAATCTACCGAATCAGGGAACATATTAAGGAGATAACAAAGTAAAAATATATACAGGGTGTCCCAGAATATAACATCAAGCCGAAACGGGATAATAGTATTTCACAAATATTAAAAGTCTGATAATTAAATTATAATATAAGTTGATATTTATATAATTAAATTGTAAAAAAAATATTGTAAGAACAGGAGGGCTCGATACGAAAAGGTTGGAAAACACTGGCTTAAAGCAAAATGCAATTTACAGTAATAATAGTTAAAAATTGCATTAAATATAGCACATTTGAGATGTGATAATTCCGAAAATTTTAAACTTTTATGTTTAGATATCTTGCTTTTATTAATTTTCTAAATAAGTTTTTCTTGACCCTTTTTTATAATATTGAATGAAGTCTTTCTAACTTTGATCTATTTATTAAAATTCTCTTTTTAAATCAATATTTTTTTATTAATTTTTGTTCACAGATAATGTTTATATCCCTGATCAATAATAAGTAATACCTACATATTGCGGTTTAGGAAACAACAATAGCACATCATAAGTCTTTTTCTTTCAAGTTATTTCAAGAAAAAAGAAAGCTATCATTGCAAATAAAGCTCACATTGACTATTTCATCTGAAATTTATTCATAATTAATTTTAAGCATGTAATAATTTACAGTGGCTTATCTTCTGTATCATTTTCATCCTTCCTGTATGCACACATAAAAATATTTCAGTCGAAAGTCATTGTCCGGTTTATATAATGAATAAACATACGAACTCGTGTAACGATTTTAAGATACACGCACACTATAATTCTAAGTTATGTAAAAATATATTAACAAACATTACTCTTTTCAGATGACACAGAAACATTAATTAATAGGTGAACATAAATTGCTTTAAAGAAATATTTTCATTTATCTCGTAGAATACGCTGAACTAGAACTGAAAGAATTCGTAGTTAAAGAAGTTAAAGAAGAAAATTTGTCTGCTAAAGCTCAAAATGGGTAAACTTAATATAAAAGTTTTCAAATATTTTTATAAAATTTATATGAAACTTTAACTTTAGCATTTTTCTAATAATTAAAAATCGAATAATAATAATTTGAACATAATATAAGAATAGGTAACTCAGCCTATAATGTTGAAATATTTCCAAATGGACAACTTAAATAATTATTTTTATGTAAGTACAACTAAAATTTTAATACTTTATAGCAAATAAAAAAACGTTTACACTAAAGTCATAAACTGATTTTTTAATTAAATTTTCAAAATAGAGAAGGGCGGGTTACAAAAGTCCAATTTGTCTACAAGCAATTATATTGTGCAAACCAAACCATCAATATCACAACAATTAACACATATCAAAACAACTATCTGATTATATTCACAAAAAATCACAGTTAATTCATCTTTGTAGAAATGTGTTTTTTTTGTTGTTTTTCTAAAATTTGACACCTGGTCCTTTTTACCCCATAGGTTTGATAAAATGAAACGGCCACTGGGCAAAAAGGTCCAATAGATAGGTCCAATGTTTTTTAAATTTAAAGAAATTTTTCAGAATAGCAGCTATATTATTCAATCAACGCAAAATATAAATTTTATGGGTGCATTTGTTACAGAGATAACACTGCATAAAACCTTGATCTGGTATTTTGTCAGAAATATTAATCAGCAAAGTTGTAATAGCTACCTATTTAATATATCTCTTGTAAAATTGCTTTTCCTAACGTAAATTACTTTTCAATTTACTATTTTTTATTGTTTACACCTTTATAGAGCTTTACTTATTAAAACGAGTACATTATTAATGTGAATAAAAAAAATGTAATTTTTTTAATTTCTTTTCAGAAGAAAAAGTAAAAAAATCACATTATTTGATAAAATCGTTTTTAGTGGAAATGTGTTATTATATAATCGTTACAGGCAATTAATTCTGTTTTATCTTAGCCCTTTTTTTAAAAAAAACTTCCAAATTTTCTAACATTTCTAATATTTTGTTATATAATCCATACATTTATTTTCATTACTTTCATTTTGATTATATGGTCATACTTCTGAAATGTTATTTCTTCCAAAATTTTATTCATTTTATATAAAAAATCCACCTTTTTCCTACTTTTCTTAAATATATTGTTTATTTAAATCTTATCAAAATCATGTTTCTTGACAGATTTCCTAAAGACGAAACGTACATATTTACGAAACGTCGACAGTAAATAAATAAGGAAATGGTTTTTTAAAAAAATCTTTTGTTTTTTTATTACTTTTTGGATTCTTTGTTCGAAGCTCTAGAAAATATTTACAAATTCTATTAAGAACTACACATCAATTATGTGACCCCTGGCGCCAAAGCTAGATCCGCCACTGATATTGAAGTTTTGAAAAAAATCATAAAAATTTGTCGAAATTTGTTGATAATATTAATAATCAAAATGATAAATTAGCAAAATAACAAGTTACTACAATTTACCGTTCACATATGAGTTCAACGTATGAAAAAAGTCGTTTACAAAATATTTTGAAATTCATTGTACATTGAACCTGCACCTTGAAAGGATTGAATGATTTCCTTATATTTCGTGTGTAATTTTCTGTGGATGTTTCAATCACGAAGGCTGAATAGAATAATATCTTGATTGTCCTAATTAGAAGTATTATTCAGAAATCCTTCTATGACTTTTTGAGCATTATTCCATCGCTCACGATTTTCATTCTGTCTTGGTCGCACTTGACATAGAGACCTACATAGCATGGAACTGACCCCGAATATACACAATATCTGCGTTTGTGTCGGAGCGCAGACGTACTTGTATTCAAATACGAAAGCTGGGTACGAAATTACTCAAAATTGAAAAAATACAAACAAAAATGATGATATTATAATATCTTCTGTATGTCTATTTAGAGTTGATCTTTGAAGCAGAGAGGTAGCTCAAATTGGATGATAATCGATAATAACCCTAGGACAGGTCCGTGAGCTGAGCTGAACTCTAACTTCATTGCCATATCACATCGTAGTGCCCGAAATGGGCTATTTTCAGCTGGAAACATATTTTTAATCTATATTTTCAAGTAAAAATGGATATCGCTTCGGCATGATGTCAGGTTGTCCAGAGCGGGGTTCGAGATAACAACCCCGTATGATTGACTCCCGTGTTCGAGATAACAACCCCGTGAGTTTAACTATTACACCATGGAACACCCAATTTTGTAATAAGAGTTGATAACTTTTCGCACCTGTTGACTAGATTAATACTTCCTAAGGTTCCAATGTTTCTTTTGAATATTATTAAGGTGACTATATTTTCTAAAGTCAAAACTGGGACGGCAATTTTTTGGTTTGCTAACCCAGGACGTTTTTTATATTAATCTTTTTTTTAATTTAAATTTTGATCTAAATCCTTAGATAAACCCGGGGCACAAGGTGAAAATCCGCAACTGTTCCGGCCAAACCGGTCAACTTAGAATTATACAAAGTATTTTATATAATTCTAATGTTTAATTTACAAAAACTGATTTAAAGATAAAAAATATGTCCAGGAATTGGTCTTACTATATCTTGTCCAAAAAATGAACAATTGTAATTCTAAAACGTGCAAACTAAAAAGTTCAAGTCGATTTATGCTCTATGTATGATCTAAGATGTTGGAATGGGTGGTGAAATTTGATGTGGACCTTTTTTGAAATGTGTTATTAGAAATACATTAAAATATCCAAATATCAGTATTTTATTTAAGATGAAATGGTGAATATTGATAATATAAACATTGCATTAACGATATGTATAAATACAATACATAGAATAGAGCAAAGTTCAAAGGTTCGTGGGTAAAAAGGTCCACCACCAATATCTCAAAAACAAGTAAAAGTTAAGAAATTTTTAACAACAATATTTAAAAGTACCAGGCGAAAGATGTATAACCAACCATTGCCTTAAATCGGGCGACTTCGCTGTAACGAAATAAACGGGCACATTGTAGATTTTGTAACAAAAGTTTTTGTTTTGTCTCTTTGTTTTTGTGCACTGTTGTTTAGTTTATGATACCTGAATATAGTTTCTCTAAACATCATTTAAATTTTTATAATATGAATTGTTACTTTTAAGTTAGAAAAAGATCCACTACCAATATCTCAAAAACGAGTAAAGATAAAACTTTTTTTAGCAATAATATTTGAAAGTATAGGGCAAAAGATGTGTAACCAGCCATCGCCTGAAATTGGGCAACTTCGCTATCAACACATTCTAAATTTCGTAACAAAAGTATTTTTTCTCGTTTTTATTCTTTTTCTTTTTGAGCACGGTTGTTTAGTTTATGATACCTGAATATAATTTCTTGTGAACATCATATAATTGTTTTATAATATGCCTTGTTATTTTTAAGTTAGATGCAAGAGTTTTATTTTTATAACATCTAGAATAAATAAATGTGCTTGGAGCCTGTATACTGACTTGTACACAATAAAAGACAAGTCAATATAAAAATGTAAAATGAGTTAAAAAAACAATTTCACAAAAGATAAATTAAATTAATAGTTATTTCAACTATGATAATGGATTCTTCTGATAAAGTTCCATACAAAAGTTATATCCAGTGCGGTATTTATAAAAAAATTTGCCCATAAATTATGTATGCAAACACAATTTGCATTCACTTCACTTTTAAATATATATTCATACTTTGATTCGATGTTCTCAAAAACGTTAGATATTTGAAATAAATGTATGTTACGTTTTTTCTTTATATATTTTAAAAATTTAGGGTAAAACTTAAAATTAGTGCGTTGTAAGAAATTTATTGTAAATAATTTAATAATATATATTAATAGAAATAAAATTTTGTTATTTAACTATATAAATTACTTCAGACCCTTAGAGCAAATAAAATATATAAATCGTGGATTAGAACATAAGCATAAAGTTTCATGGCAAATTAATCAATATGAATAAACTCTCTGAATATTTAATTTATCAAAGAGCAATGAACAGATAATTTTAATTTCTTTTCCCATATCTGGTACTGCGTTTACGAAAATCATTTTATCTTTTTGAGTAAATTCAGTTACCGGCGCCCGCCCCCCATACCTTATACAGGTAAATGTATTTTGTGTGTGAACAAACCAAAGCCAAAGCCAAAGAAGAACGAGACTTTCTTATTCCTGATGAGAAATGAAAATATTTACCATTGTTATGTGTGCGAGATTCACGGACGAGATAATATTCAAATTTTGTGAATATTACAAATAAATAAACGCAAATACACGGGCGACAATTATTCATAAGACACATAACAGGTCAATGGTTTAGTGGGGCTGACGATTGACGACTCATCGAGAGAAAATATTAACTGAGTCATCGAGGAAGAAATTTTAACATAAAAAACTGTTACTGTTATAATATGGATATATGCACTTATATATGTGTGCATATGATTTAATGACGAATTTATACAAAAAATTGGGGTAATGGATAGAATTCTATAAGTTGTATGACTCTACTAAAATATAAGTAAACAACTGACAACAAGGGTAAAAACTGGTAGAAATTATTCTAGCAAACAATTGTCTATTGCATGTTTTTGCAAATGAGCAATTAACAGTTTCTTCTTGAGTACTGATATATTTCGTGGAATAAGGAACTATTAATCCATTGTTGGATTCAGATGAAATAAATTTTTGAGCTATAGTTAATACTGCCTTTGTCTTCTACAAATAGGATGTGTTTGTAGATAACTTTTTTCCAAATAAACTCATTCTTTCCAACAACCTCAATGGATCATCAGTTGTCACTTCTAATTGCATTTCATCAATACGATGTGGTTTGATAAGCCACATTTAATTAACTACAACATTCCCACAAAACAAGTAAATATTAATATTTTATATAATAGTAATATAGATTTTCGCCTAATAACACAACTAGAGTCTTTAACGTTTAAGTTTAATTTGCCTAACTTTAGCAACAATATGCAATTTCTATGAAACGACTATTTTAACTTCCCGTAGGGCAAGTTATAGTAATCGCAAACAAATCGAAAATGAAATTTTTTATAAATCTTCAAAACCTTCTGAACATTTTGGCATACCTTAGAAAAATGGATGTATGTGTGTGTGTGCGTATATGTGTGTGTGCGGATACAAATTTTCGTCGACGATTTCGGGAACACGGATGAAGCGATTTGAATCATTCAAAAAACATTCGATTCGTATTGATAAAGAGACGTGCTGATTAGTTTTTGGCGAAAGCAGGTCTAGTTATTACAATATAGAGAGTTCCAAAAATGCATTATCTCACTCATATGTATTGATTATCAAATAAATTCAATTGGAAAAATCAGATTTGAACTAGCCATTGTTCATTTTATTTTGCGACAATAAAAAGTATATAACTTCTCTTCATAAACTAAATAATGATTATTTTTAAAGAATAAGATACATTTATCTTTTTCGTGCATTGATAGATATAGAATAATGATATTTAAGCAGGCAAAATATAAATAAAATTTATTTTTGAATCAAGTTTATTACGTTTTTATAATTTACTATTTTATTTTCAACTTTGTATAGTATAAAGTTTGATGAATTAAAAAACTTTAGTTACTTTGCAATATAAATGAAAAAAAAAATCAACCTATATCTATATAATTGTTATTATGTGTAATAATAAAATAATAATATCTGCAAATATTATAGAAATATAATTTTAACAAATTGCTTATAATAATAATATTCATAAATTGTATAAAAAATTGAACAAGAATAATCTATATAATAGGTGACGAAAATTCTCCTCGATAAAAAACATCTATTTTCCAACATGCACATCTTGCAATGCAAATATTTCAAATATATTACAAAACTTTGTATGTATGAAAAATCTGTAAAACTGCAAGTTTTTCCTGTTTGATACCGTTTGATACCCATCGTAAGAATATTGCCAAAACTGTCAATCTTATCCGACAATTAAAGAATTACTACAGAACTCTTTCAACAAAAAATTACATAAATGTAATCGATTCTCTTCCTCTCCATCATAATAACCCATGACAAAGTCGTACAATATCATCTACCAAGTGGCAAACAGGTATAACATTTTTTAAACTTCTCCATAAATCGTAATTCCTGAACAAGGTAGTTTCCTATAGACATAACATCGAATCGTAACGCTGATTACCAAAAACCTGTTCCTTATGTAGAGAAGTTGATGGTTAAAGTTAAAGTGTTAAAAAAGGCATTTTAAATGGCCTATAAAAACGTGCCTCGAATTCTCCTGAGTCAGGTTGTGAACATTCCGATGCAGGTGCTTTTATACCTTTTTTATTTGAGATGGTGAATCATTAATTTTAATCATATGTTACTGGGGAAGTTATTTGAGACTTTTGAAGGTAAAGGTACAATATGTTTTTGAACGTGGTCGGAACCAAGTTTTGATATAATTCAGTTGGGATAATGGACCTAATTTTTATATATGTTTGTATAATAGTTTAAGATTGCTGATACTGATATGATGTGCAAATTTATATAAAGCATTTTTAGAATGAATAGATATTGCGATTTATTTCTACATTGATCTACTAATATTATTATTACCCTGCAATGTATTGAAAAATATTGATGCAAATTGATTTCAGAAAAAAAAAAATTTATTCAATGCAATCTGTATATATAATTCCATTAAGCAGAGAATGCTGACAAGTTGTTTACAAATTAGTAGATAGCTGGCCTTCCTGGTATAAATGACATGCAAGATGGTTAGGATGGACGTCTATTCTGCTCTTATAATTAATGACAGCTATTGATATATGTTCTATTTTCAAAAATTGAGGATTTTGAGATTGATAAAAAAGCACTTTCTGCATATTCTAAAAAAACGCCTCGGACGATAGTCTTGCAAAACTAATCAACGCTAATTCTTATCGAGTTTTATCAAATAACATTTAAATATTTTAAATTGCGTTTTTGAGAAAACGACGAGAAAAGGTCAAAAATTGGTTTTGATACACACACATACATTATCCAAATTTGGGGACGCCGATAAAAGATGCTATCGGATTTTCCTTAGGGAATTTTGATTAAGTTTTGCGTTTATAAAGCAGTATTTGCCTAAATTTGGCAGAGACCCTATAAAATTACTAATATATTTTTATATCTTAAAATAACTTGAAATTATTTTTTTTTTTCAAAGAACTTTATTAGTTCAAATTGTGTGTAAGTTTATAGTCTCGGAAGCACAGCTCGCGTGTCGGCTTGCCGTTGGATATCATCAGAGCGTTTCCTTATTTTCACTTCCTCTAATTATTAAAAACATCGCTAGGTATAGAACAAACAATAATTAAAATCATAAGTTAATGTTTTTTGATATTAATAAATAAAACAAATTTAATTAACAATAAATAAGAAATATTTTAAAGGTTTTTTCCTACCAGAATTTCCTAAGCTTTACGGATTAAGTTTTGCTTTGCATAGGGGGCTAGTGTTATTGTAACAGGGGATATTATTACTATCTATATATATATTATCTGTAGCGTTATTTACCGGGCTTCCAAAAAATATAGATTTTGAACTGAATCTTCGCAATTATTTGATGATAAAATTACAACAACACATCCAATATCCGAAACATAATGTATATCATTTTCAGATTGTCTTAAGACAACGAGTATGCTTATTAATGCGTTAAAATGAGAATGAATCAATACGTTATGAATGAGAAAATTTGCGATTGATTTCAATTTCAATTTCACGAAAATTAGCAGAAATTTCAAGTTAATTATGAAGAAAACTGTATAAAATTTTATACAAGACACAAAAGTGATAAAAATATATAGATCCATATTTGTAAGATTTTATATAAAAAATAGTGAAATTAAAGGAGTTTTCAATAGCCGGTAATGCTTAAGAAACTGATTTTTATTTTAATAAGTATTCGATATTCCAACATCATAATTAAGCTATTTACCACTAACTCTCCTTCCCCGGTTTCCCTGTCCGGATTAACAGAACTTAAAAATTTCCTGCCCGGTTTTGACTTAAAAAATATGGTCACCTTAATAATTAGCAACAAACGTTTTTCTGGATCTTGAATAATTTTTTTTTTCTTAATTGGTTACGTAAACCGTCTTGCATAATACTGTCATAGCCACTGTCCTACAGACCGACGCAGTAAACAAAAGTGTGCAGGTGCGTCGTTTTGTCAGGCGATATAAAATTAGATCATCACAAATTTTGGTTTGTGTTATTATTGTCCACCAATTTTTAATTTTATACATTATAATTTTCTTCAAATGTATCAATCTTTGATAATGAATAACATTTTTTATTGTTAATGTTTTAAACAGTTAAATTGATTATTGTAAAACCGTTACACCTGGGGTTAGTTGTAACATACAAGAATTATATAAGGTTCAAGTGAAAATAATTAGGCGGAATTTATAGATTGTAAGGTATGAGCACATGTAAATTGTGTTACAGAGACACTATATCTTTTATTTGTATTAATTGTAGTTTACGTTGATTCATGATAAGAATTTCTATGACAAAAGTCACTATATTTTTATGTGTATTAAAATTAGTTTATGTTGATTTTTGAAAAAAAAAAATACTAGACAACTTGTCAATTTCTTCGGAAATAAGCAAAACTGTCGTGTTTATCGTTACTAATTGTCTCGGTATATGTTACAACTAGCCCAAAACACAGGGTAAGTTGTAACACCACACTTTTTCTAGAAAATGATTAATTGTGAAATAATAAAGAATTGTTTTCGATCTATTTTTATCGGGTTCGGTAAGAGAATCCACTAAAACTAGTGGACCTCAAGATAAATTAATTAAAAAAAAACTGTGGCAACAAGTCCTTCTACTCTAATCTGTTGTGTGATATAATAAATTGTAAAGTAACAAGTTAACCACATGTATCGTAAAAAACTAGTTAATTTATATCACCCATAAGTTTGAATAAGTCTTATTAATTTGAATAAGATGTATCACCGAGCTATTCAGATTTTACAAAAGGAATGTGCAAACAACTCATTTAATTAAAGTCCCATCTAAAATTTCATGGATCTTATTATCAAGTGATGTAACGTTTAGAAATACTGCAAAATGCTTTTGTAGTAAATGGCATAAATAAGAATTATCTATGCAATTCTGTCACTAGCTGTGGTCATTGAAGACGTTGCTATTAAGCTAAAACTGCTTTTACTTTCTCTCTCCTGTGTTTTGAATAGAATTAAATGGTTAGCGATTGCTTAAGGTGTACTTACAGCAGAATGCACTTCCTACGAACAAATGCATAATGTTTTCCTGCGTGCGTAGAGAAAGAAGACACGTATCTAAATCATGAACTAAATAGACTGAATTCATTAAGAGAAACTGTTAATGTTCCAGAATGCGGATGCTAAAGGATTTGCTGGTGAATTTTAATACATACATTTAAAAATCAAGCAAACTATATTTTTTTCTTTTTTTTCAAATTTGCTCCAACAAAACTTTTGTTTACCCTTCCTGAGATTTCAAAACAATTTCCAAAATTGCGTTTGTGCTGGATTTGGTTGAAAAATTTTAATGGTACAATTTCTCATTTTTAATAATGAATTTACATTTTTTGATGTGGAAGCACTTCAATAATAAAAATTCGTCACTAAATAAAAGTATTTTTATTTTTATCGTAATATACGAATTATGAAATTTATTCTCCAAAAAGTGACTATGAAGAAAGAGGATTATCGAATTGACCACCTACTACATAAAAATCATTAGAATTTAGTTCGTACAAAAATTTCTCTAAATATTATTTTTCACTATATCTACTTTGATCATATGTTATAATTCAAATGCATAATAATGAGGTAAATTTAAAATTGTATATTATTATATTAAATTTACTCATTTCTACTTTGTTATTACCATATGACTCACTCACGTAAAGCAAATATATAAATAATTGAAAATTCTGCAAGATATATAAACATGTCGAAGTTACAGAATATTCTATAAATAATATCATAATTTATATAGATTATATACTATCAAGAATTACAAAATTCGTTTATATAGGGTAGTGTGGGGCTTAAAAGTCAGCGGTGAAGGTAAAGGTCAACCACACAATACTCAAACACCAGTAAAGTTAAAAAAAATTTAACGACAATATTTGAAAATAGAGAGAAAAAGATGTATAATCAGTCTGTATTAATTAATTTAAGTTAGATTCAATAATTTTAATAGAACTTCTATAAAAGCTTACGGCTGGGTAGGATAAAGAGGAACCAACTTAGCTTATTCCAACTCTGCTGATTAATATGCCAGACAGAATTACAAGAAATAAATTAAATAAGTAATTATTGCAACTCTGCTGATGATGAAATACCAGATCAAGGTTATATACAGTATTTCTGTAAAAAATTTACCCATAAAATTTATATTTTCATTGTTTGAATAAAGCAGCTATTATTTCGTAAAATCC
>NW_020538113.1:0-12864 GCF_003426905.1 Ctenocephalides felis
AAAGTAGTTATTATTTATACTCTGGAATATTCAATGCATATTGTTTATACCCAATAGTATTTGATGATTATATTATTCATCATATGTAGTTTACACGAGCCCGACATTTCTTTAAATTCGAGCACATATTATTTACTACAGTATTGTATTGGATCGAGAACATATTATTTACAATAATGTTGCACATTGGTTCCAACACAACATGCACTGGATAAAACCCGTGGTTTGTTGGACTAGGGTTATGATTTCGGCTTAGATATTAACGTAAGTTGCAAATCATGTGTAAATGTGTTTATTGAGTAGAACCCGTGGCATGTTGTACATTGGATGCAACACAAATACGCAGTGGGTACACCCGTGGCTCGTTGGTCTAGGGGTAACGATTCCCGCTTCGGGTGCGGGAGGTCCCGGGTTCAAATCCCGGACGAGCCCTGACATTTCTTTAAATTCGAGTGCCTATTATTTACTACAATGTTGTACATTGGATCAACACGAACACGCACCGGGTATAACCCGTGGCTCGTCGGTATAGAGTTTTTCGAGTACACCGCGTGGCTCGCTGGTCTTGGGTATGATTTCCGCTTAGGCGGGAGGTCCCGGATTTCTTTAAATTCGAGTACATATTATTTACTACAATATTGTATATTGATCGAAAATATATTATTCACTACAATGTTGTACAGTGCATCCAACACAAACACGCACTGGGTGAAACCGGCGCTCGTTGGTCTACATATTATTTACTACAATAATGTATATTGGATCAGAACTTATTATTTACTACAATGTTGTACATTGTATGCAACACAAACACGCACTGGATAAAACCCGTGGCTAGTTGGTCTATGGGCATGATTTTGGCTTAGATAATAATGTAAGTGGCAAATCACGTGTAAATGTGTTCATTTACTACAATGTTTTATATTGGATCGTTGGTCTAGAGGTATGATTTCTCTGCTTAAGGTGCAGATGTCCCGGTTCAAATCCCGGACGAGCCCGGACATTTCTTTAAATTCGAGTACATATTATTTACTACATGTTGTACATTGGATGCAACATGGGTTACAGATTAGTGTAGATATAAGTTCCATGTTAGAATGAGCAATGTTTTAGGATAAGTGATTATTAAATGTAAGTATAGGTTAGTTAACTAAGTAACGAACAAACGCCTTTTCATTAGTAATATTTAAAGTTTAACCGAAAGGTTGGTGGATTGCACCTATCCGGGGGCTACAACTCGTGGCTCGTTGGTCTAGGGGTATGATTCCCGCTTTGGGTGCGGGAGGTCCCGGGTTCAAAACCCGCACGAGCCCTGACATTTCTATAAAATCGAGTGCCTATTATTTACTAAAATGTTGTACATTGGATCCAACACAAACACGCAATGGGCAAATCATGTGTAAAATGTGATTATTGAGATGTGTTACTATTATCAAGAAGCGATAAGAGCCTCCGTGGCGCAATTGGCTAGCGCGTTCGGCTGTTAACCGAAAGGTTGGTGGTTCGAGCCCATCCGGGCGCGTAAAGTTGTTTATTATTTATACTCTGGATATTCAATGCATATTGTTTATACCCAATAGTATTTGATGATTATGTTATTCATCACATATGTAGTTTACACGAGCCCGGACATTTCTTTAAATTCGAGCACATATTATTTACTACAGTATGTATATTGGATCGAGAACATATTATTTACAACGATGTTGTACATTGGTTCCAACACAAACATGCACTGGATAAAACCCGTGGCTTGTTGGTCTAGGGTTATGATTTCGGCTTAGATATTAAACGTAAGTGGCAAATCATGTGTAAAATGTGTTTATTGAGTAGAACCCGTGGCATGTTGTACCTTGGATGCAACACAAATACGCAGTGGGTACAACACGTGGCTCGTTGGTCTAGGGGTATGATTCCTGCTTCGGGTGCGGAAGGTCCCGGGTTCAAATCCCGGACGAGCCCTGACATTTCTTTAAATTCGAGTGCCTATTATTTACTACAATGCTGTACATTGGATCCAACACAAACACGCACTGGGTATAACCCATGGCTCGTTGGTATAGGTTTATTGAGTAGACCGCGTGGCTCGCTGGTCTTGGGGTATGATTTCCGCTTAGGGTGCGGGAGGTCCCGGATTTCTTTAAATTCGAGTACATATTATTTACTACAATATTGTATATTGGATCGAAAATATATTATTCACTACAATGTGTACAGTGAAGCCAACACAACACGCACTGGGTAAAACCGGCGACTCGTTGGTCTACATATTATTTACTACAATGATGTATATTGGATCTAGAACATATTATTTACTACATTGTTGTACATTGGATGCAACACAGTCACGCACTGGATAGAACCCGTGGCTAGTTGGTCTAGAGGTATGATTTTGGCTAAGATAATAAATGTATGTGGCAAATCATATGTAAAATGTGTTTATTGAGTATACCGCGTGGCTCGTGGGTCTAGGGGTATGATTTCCGCTTAGGGTGCGGGAGGTTTCGGGTTCAAATCCCGGACGAGCCCGGACATTTCTTTAAATACGAGCGCATATCATTTACTACAATAATGTATATTGGATCGAGAATATGTTATTTACTAAAATGTTGTACATGGATGCAACACAAACACGCACTGGGTAGAACATGTAGTTCGTTGGTCTAGGGGTATGATTCCCGCCTTGGGTAGGGGAGGTCCCGGGTTCAAATCTTGGACGAGCGCGGGCATTTCTTTCAATTCGAGCGCATATTATATATTACATGGGGGTACAGCGTTTCAGAAGCTGTCCCTCAAACCGAAAGTAGGCTTTGTATAGTTTTGTATAGTTTATAGGAGTGAAGTAAATGTTAACTATTTGTGATGAAGTATGGACAGGTATTGGGCACTGGTTGCGCCGTGGGTTACAGATTAGTGTAGTTTAATGGGTATAAGAATAATTGTTGTTTATACCCATTATTGTTCAATAATTATAATTATTGTTTATGCTATATATAATTTACTTCTACTATTATCAACAGCGCGATAAGAGTCTCCGTGGCGCAGTTGGCTAGCGCGTTCGGCTATTAACCCAAAGGTTGATGGTTCGAGCCCACCCGGGGGCGTAAAGTAGTTATTGTTTATACTCTGGAATATTCAATGCATATTGTTTATACTCAATAGTATTTGATAATTATATTATTCATTTCTTTAAATTCGAGCATATATTATTCACTACAGTATTGTATATTGGATCGAGAACATATTATTTACAACAATGTTGTACATTGGTTCCAACACAAAACATGCACTGGATAAAACCCGTGGCTTGTTAGACTAGGGTTATGATTTCGGCTTAGATATTAAACGTAAGTCGCAAATCATGTGTAAAATGTGTTTATTGTGTAGAACCCGTAGCATGTTGTACATTGGATGCAACACAAATACGAAGTGGGTACGACCCTTTGCTCGTTGGCCTAGGGGTATGATTCCCGCTTTGGGTGCGGGAGGTCCCGGGTTCAAATCCCGGACGAGCCCGGACATTTCTTTAAATTTGAGTGCCTATTATTTACTACAATGTTGTACATTGGATCCAACACAAACACGCAGTGAGCAGTCTAGGGGTCTGATTCCCGCTTTGGGTGCGGGAGATACCGGGATAAATACCGGACGAGCCCCGAACATATCTTTAAATTCGAGCACATATTATTTACTACAGTATTGTATATTGGACCGAAAACATATTAATTACAACAATGTTGTACATTGGTTCCAACACAAACACGCACTGAATAAAACTCGTGGCTTGTTAGTCTAGGGTTATGATTTCGGCTTAGATATTAAACGTAAGTGGCAAATCATGTGTAAAATGTGTTTATTAAGTATTATAGAACCCGTGGCATGTTGTACATTGGATGCAACACAAAGACGCACTGGGTAGAATATGTCGCTCGTTGGTCTAGGGGTATGATTTTTGTGTAAAATGTGTTCATTTACTACTACGTTTCATATTGGATCGTTGGTCTAGGGGTATGATTTCTGCTTAAGGTGCGGATGTCCCGGGTTCAAATCCCGGACGAGCCCGGACATTTCTTTAAATTCGAGTACATATTATTTACTACAATGTTGTACATTGGATGCAACATGGGTTACAGATTAGTGTAGATATAAGTTCCATGTTAGAATGAGCAATGTTTTAGGATAAGTGATTATTAAATGTAAGTATAGGTTAGTTAATTAAGTAACGAACAAACGCCTTTTCATTAGTAATATTTAAAGTTTAACCGAAAGGTTGGTGGATTGCACCTACCCGGGGGCGTACAACTCGTGGCTCGTTGGTCTAGGGGTATGATTCCCGCTTTGGGTGCGGGAGGTCCCGGGTTCAAAACCCGCACGAGCCCTGACATTTCTATAAAATCGAGTGCCTATTATTTACTAAAATTTTGTACATTGGATCCAACACAAACACGCAATGGGCAAATCATGTGTAAAATGTGTTTATTGAGGTGTGTTACTATTATCAAGAAGCGATAAGAGCCTCCGTGGCGCAATTGGCTAGCGCGTTCGGCTGTTAACCGAAAGGTTGGTGGTTCGAGCCCACCCGGGGGCGTAAAGTAGTTATTATTTATACTCTGGAATATTCAATGCATATTGTTTATACCCAATAGTATTTGATGATTATATTATTCATCATATATGTAGTTTACACGAGCCCGGACATTTCTTTAAATTCGAGCACATATTATTTACTACAGTATTGTATATTGGATCGAGAACATTTATTTACAATAATGTTGCACATTGGTTCCAACACAAACATGCACTGGATAAAACCCGTGGCTTGTTGGACTAGGGTTATGATTTCGGCTTAGATATTAAACGTAAGTTGCAAATCATGTGTAAAATGTGTTTATTGAGTAGAACCCGTGGCATGTTGTACATTGGATGCAACACAAATACGCAGTGGGTACAACCCGTGGCTCGTTGGTCTAGGGGTACGATTCCCGCTTCGGGTGCGGGAGGTCCCGGGTTCAAATCCCGGACGAGCCCTGACATTTCTTTAAATTCGAGTGCCTATTATTTACTACAATGTTGTACATTGGATCCAACACGAACACGCACTGGGTATAACCCGTGGCTCGTCGGTATAGAGTTTTTCGAGTACACCGCGTGGCTCGCTGGTCTTGGGGTATGATTTCCGCTTAGGGTGCGGGAGGTCCCGGATTTCTTTAAATTCGAGTACATATTATTTACTACAATATTGTATATTGGATCGAAAATATATTATTCACTACAATGTTGTACAGTCCATCCAACACAAACACGCACTGGGTGAAACCGGCGGCTCGTTGGTCTACATATTATTTACTACAATAATGTATATTGGATCAAGAACTTATTATTTACTACAATGTTGTACATTGTATGCAACACAAACACGCACTGGATAAAACCCGTGGCTAGTTGGTCTATGGGCATGATTTTGGCTTAGATAATAAATGTAAGTGGCAAATCACGTGTAAAATGTGTTCATTTACTACAATGTTTTATATTGGATCGTTGGTCTAGAGGTATGATTTCTGCTTAAGGTGCAGATGTCCCGGGTTCAAATCCCGGACGAGCCCGGACATTTCTTTAAATTCGAGTACATATTATTTACTACAATGTTGTACATTGGATGCAACATGGGTTACAGATTAGTGTAGATATAAGTTCCATGTTAGAATGAGCAATGTTTTAGGATAAGTGATTATTAAATGTAAGTATAGGTTAGTTAACTAAGTAACGAACAAACGCCTTTTCATTAGTAATATTTAAAGTTTAACCGAAAGGTTGGTGGATTGCACCTATCCGGGGGCGTACAACTCGTGGCTCGTTGGTCTAGGGGTATGATTCCCGCTTTGGGTGCGGGAGGTCCCGGGTTCAAAACCCGCACGAGCCCTGACATTTCTATAAAATCGAGTGCCTATTATTTACTAAAATGTTGTACATTGGATCCAACACAAACACGCAATGGGCAAATCATGTGTAAAATGTGATTATTGAGATGTGTTACTATTATCAAGAAGCGATAAGAGCCTCCGTGGCGCAATTGGCTAGCGCGTTCGGCTGTTAACCGAAAGGTTGGTGGTTCGAGCCCATCCGGGCGCGTAAAGTTGTTATTATTTATACTCTGGAATATTCAATGCATATTGTTTATACCCAATAGTATTTGATGATTATGTTATTCATCACATATGTAGTTTACACGAGCCCGGACATTTCTTTAAATTCGAGCACATATTATTTACTACAGTATTGTATATTGGATCGAGAACATATTATTTACAACGATGTTGTACATTGGTTCCAACACAAACATGCACTGGATAAAACCCGTGGCTTGTTGGTCTAGGGTTATGATTTCGGCTTAGATATTAAACGTAAGTGGCAAATCATGTGTAAAATGTGTTTATTGAGTAGAACCCGTGGCATGTTGTACCTTGGATGCAACACAAATACGCAGTGGGTACAACACGTGGCTCGTTGGTCTAGGGGTATGATTCCTGCTTCGGGTGCGGAAGGTCCCGGGTTCAAATCCCGGACGAGCCCTGACATTTCTTTAAATTCGAGTGCCTATTATTTACTACAATGCTGTACATTGGATCCAACACAAACACGCACTGGGTATAACCCATGGCTCGTTGGTATAGAGGTTTATTGAGTAGACCGCGTGGCTCGCTGGTCTTGGGGTATGATTTCCGCTTAGGGTGCGGGAGGTCCCGGATTTCTTTAAATTCGAGTACATATTATTTACTACAATATTGTATATTGGATCGAAAATATATTATTCACTACAATGTTGTACAGTGAAGCCAACACAAACACGCACTGGGTAAAACCGGCGACTCGTTGGTCTACATATTATTTACTACAATAATGTATATTGGATCTAGAACATATTATTTACTACAATGTTGTACATTGGATGCAACACAGTCACGCACTGGATAGAACCCGTGGCTAGTTGGTCTAGAGGTATGATTTTGGCTAAGATAATAAATGTATGTGGCAAATCATATGTAAAATGTGTTTATTGAGTATACCGCGTGGCTCGTGGGTCTAGGGGTATGATTTCCGCTTAGGGTGCGGGAGGTTTCGGGTTCAAATCCCGGACGAGCCCGGACATTTCTTTAAATACGAGCGCATATCATTTACTACAATAATGTATATTGGATCGAGAATATGTTATTTACTATAATGTTGTACATTGGATGCAACACAAACACGCACTGGGTAGAACATGTAGTTCGTTGGTCTAGGGGTATGATTCCCGCTTTGGGTAGGGGAGGTCCCGGGTTCAAATCTTGGACGAGCGCGGGCATTTCTTTCAATTCGAGCGCATATTATATATTACATGGGGGTACAGCGTTTCAGAAGCTGTCCCTCAAACCGAAAGTAGGCTTTGTATAGTTTGTATAGTTTATAGGAGTGAAGTAAATGTTAACTATTTGTGATGAAGTATGGACAGGTATTGGGCACTGGTTGCGCCGTGGGTTACAGATTAGTGTAGTTTAATGGGTATAAGAATAATTGTTGTTTATACCTATTATTGTTCAATAATTATAATTATTGTTTATGCTATATATAATTTACTCCTACTATTATCAACAGCGCGATAAGAGTCTCCGTGGCGCAGTTGGCTAGCGCGTTCGGCTATTAACCCAAAGGTTGATGGTTCGAGCCCACCCGGGGGCGTAAAGTAGTTATTGTTTATACTCTGGAATATTCAATGCATATTGTTTATACTCAATAGTATTTGATAATTATATTATTCATTTCTTTAAATTCGAGCATATATTATTCACTACAGTATTGTATATTGGATCGAGAACATATTATTTACAACAATGTTGTACATTGGTTCCAACACAAAACATGCACTGGATAAAACCCGTGGCTTGTTAGACTAGGGTTATGATTTCGGCTTAGATATTAAACGTAAGTCGCAAATCATGTGTAAAATGTGTTTATTGTGTAGAACCCGTAGCATGTTGTACATTGGATGCAACACAAATACGAAGTGGGTACGACCCTTTGCTCGTTGGCCTAGGGGTATGATTCCCGCTTTGGGTGCGGGAGGTCCCGGGTTCAAATCCCGGACGAGCCCGGACATTTCTTTAAATTTGAGTGCCTATTATTTACTACAATATTGTACATTGGATCCAACACAAACACGCAGTGAGCAGTCTAGGGGTCTGATTCCCGCTTTGGGTGCGGGAGATACCGGGATAAATACCGGACGAGCCCCGAACATATCTTTAAATTCGAGCACATATTATTTACTACAGTATTGTATATTGGACCGAAAACATATTAATTACAACAATGTTGTACATTGGTTCCAACACAAACACGCACTGAATGAAACTCGTGGCTTGTTGGTCTAGGGTTATGATTTCGGCTTAGATATTAAACGTAAGTGGCAAATCATGTGTAAAATGTGTTTATTAAGTATTATAGAACCCGTGGCATGTTGTACATTGGATGCAACACAAAGACGCACTGGGTAGAATATGTCGCTCGTTGGTCTAGGGGTATGATTTTTGTGTAAAATGTGTTCATTTACTACTACGTTTTATATTGGGTCGTTGATCTAGGGGTATGATTTCTGCTTAAGGTGCGGATGTCCCGGGTTCAAATCCCGGACGAGCCCGGACATTTCTTTAAATTCGAGTACATATTATTTACTACAATGTTGTACATTGGATGCAACATGGGTTACAGATTAGTGTAGATATAAGTTCCATGTTAGAATGAGCAATGTTTTAGGATAAGTGATTATTAAATGTAAATATAGGTTAGTTAATTAAGTAACGAACAAACGCCTTTTCATTAGTAATATTTAAAGTTTAACCGAAAGGTTGGTGGATTGAACCTACCCGGGGGCGTACAACTCGTGGGTACAACTCGTGGCTCGTTGGTCTAGGGGTATGATTCCCGCTTTGGGTGCGGGAGGTCCCGGGTTCAAATCCCGGACGAGCCCTGACATTTCTATAAAATCGAGTGCCTATTATTTACTAAAATTTTGTACATTGGATCCAACACAAACACGCAATGGGCAAATCATGTGTAAAATGTGTTTATTGAGGTGTGTTACTATTATCAAGAAGCGATAAGAGCCTCCGTGGCGCAATTGGCTAGCGCGTTCGGCTGTTAACCGAAAGGTTGGTGGTTCGAGCCCACCCGGGGGCGTAAAGTAGTTATTATTTATACTCTGGAATATTCAATGCATATTGTTTATACCCAATAGTATTTGATGATTATATTATTCATCATATATGTAGTTTACACGAGCCCGGACATTTCTTTAAATTCGAGCACATATTATTTACTACAGTATTGTATATTGGATCGAGAACATATTATTTACAACAATGTTGTACATTGGTTCCAACACAAACATGCACTGGATAAAACCCGTGGCTTGTTGGACTAGGGTTATGATTTCGGCTTAGATATTAAACGTAAGTTGCAAATCATGTGTAAAATGTGTTTATTGAGTAGAACCCGTGGCATGTTGTACATTGGATGCAACACAAATACGCAGTGGGTACAACCCGTGGCTCGTTGGTCTAGGGGTATGATTCCCGCTTCGGGTGCGGGAGGTCCCGGGTTCAAATCCCGGACGAGCCCTGACATTTCTTTAAATTCGAGTGCCTATTATTTACTACAATGTTGTACATTGGATCCAACACAAACACGCACTGGGTATAACCCGTGGCTCGTCGGTATAGAGTTTTTCGAGTAGACCGCGTGGCTCGCTGGTCTTGGGGTATGATTTCCGCTTAGGGTGCGGGAGGTCCCGGATTTCTTTAAATTCGAGTACATATTATTTACTACAATATTGTATATTGGATCGAAAATATATTATTCACTACAATGTTGTACAGTGTATCCAACACAAACACGCACTGGGTGAAACCGGCGGCTCGTTGGTCTACATATTATTTACTACAATAATGTATATTGGATCAAGAACTTATTATTTACTACAATGTTGTACATTGTATGCAACACAAACACGCACTGGATAAAACCCGTGGCTAGTTGGTCTATGGGCATGATTTTGGCTTAGATAATAAATGTAAGTGGCAAATCACGTGTAAAATGTGTTCATTTACTACAATGTTTTATATTGGATCGTTGGTCTAGAGGTATGATTTCTGCTTAAGGTGCAGATGTCCCGGGTTCAAATCCCGGACGAGCCCGGACATTTCTTTAAATTCGAGTACATATTATTTACTACAATGTTGTACATTGGATGCAACATGGGTTACAGATTAGTGTAGATATAAGTTCCATGTTAGAATGAGCAATGTTTTAGGATAAGTGATTATTAAATGTAAGTATAGGTTAGTTAACTAAGTAACGAACAAACGCCTTTTCATTAGTAATATTTAAAGTTTAACCGAAAGGTTGGTGGATTGCACCTATCCGGGGGCGTACAACTCGTGGCTCGTTGGTCTAGGGTATGATTCCCGCTTTGGGTGCGGGAGGTCCCGGGTTCAAAACCCGCACGAGCCCTGACATTTCTATAAAATCGAGTGCCTATTATTTACTAAAATGTTGTACATTGGATCCAACACAAACACGCAATGGGCAAATCATGTGTAAAATGTGATTATTGAGATGTGTTACTATTATCAAGAAGCGATAAGAGCCTCCGTGGCGCAATTGGCTAGCGCGTTCGGCTGTTAACCGAAAGGTTGGTGGTTCGAGCCCATCCGGGCGCGTAAAGTTGTTATTATTTATACTCTGGAATATTCAATGCATATTGTTTATACCCAATAGTATTTGATGATTATGTTATTCATCACATATGTAGTTTACACGAGCCCGGACATTTCTTTAAATTCGAGCACATATTATTTACTACAGTATTGTATATTGGATCGAGAACATATTATTTACAACGATGTTGTACATTGGTTCCAACACAACATGCACTGGATAAAACCCGTGGCTTGTTGGTCTAGGGTTATGATTTCGGCTTAGATATTAAACGTAAGTGGCAAATCATGTGTAAAATGTGTTTATTGAGTAGAACCCGTGGCATGTTGTACCTTGGATGCAACACAAATACGCAGTGGGTACAACACGTGGCTCGTTGGTCTAGGGGTATGATTCCTGCTTCGGGTGCGGAAGGTCCCGGGTTCAAATCCCGGACGAGCCCTGACATTTCTTTAAATTCGAGTGCCTATTATTTACTACAATGCTGTACATTGGATCCAACACAAACACGCACTGGGTATAACCCATGGCTCGTTGGTATAGAGGTTTATTGAGTAGACCGCGTGGCTCGCTGGTCTTGGGTATGATTTCCGCTTAGGGTGCGGGAGGTCCCGGATTTCTTTAAATTCGAGTACATATTATTTACTACAATATTGTATATTGGATCGAAAATATATTATTCACTACAATGTTGTACAGTGAAGCCAACACAAACACGCACTGGGTAAAACCGGCGACTCGTTGGTCTACATATTATTTACTACAATAATGTATATTGGATCTAGAACATATTATTTACTACAATGTTGTACATTGGATGCAACACAGTCACGCACTGGATAGAACCCGTGGCTAGTTGGTCTAGAGGTATGATTTTGGCTAAGATAATAAATGTATGTGGCAAATCATATGTAAAATGTGTTTATTGAGTATACCGCGTGGCTCGTGGGTCTAGGGGTATGATTTCCGCTTAGGGTGCGGGAGGTTTCGGGTTCAAATCCCGGACGAGCCCGGACATTTCTTTAAATACGAGCGCATATCATTTACTACAATAATGTATATTGGATCGAGAATATGTTATTTACTATAATGTTGTACATTGGATGCAACACAAACACGCACTGGGTAGAACATGTAGTTCGTTGGTCTAGGGGTATGATTCCCGCTTTGGGTAGGGGAGGTCCCGGGTTCAAATCTTGGACGAGCGCGGGCATTTCTTTCAATTCGAGCGCATATTATATATTACATGGGGGTACAGCGTTTCAGAAGCTGTCCCTCAAACCGAAAGTAGGCTTTGTATAGTTTGTATAGTTTATAGGAGTGAAGTAAATGTTAACTATTTGTGATGAACTATGGACAGGTATTGGGCACTGGTTGCGCCGTGGGTTACAGATTAGTGTAGTTTAATGGGTATAAGAATAATTGTTGTTTATACCTATTATTGTTCAATAATTATAATTATTGTTTATGCTTATATATAATTTTCTCCTACTATTATCAACAGCGCGATAAGAGTCTCCGTGGCGCAGTTGGCTAGCGCGTTCGCTATTAACCCAAAGGTTGATGTTTTCGAGCCCACCCGGGGCGTAAAGTAGTTATTGTTTTATACTCTGGAATATTCAATGCATATTGTTTATACTCAATAGTATTTGATAATTATATTATTCATTTCTTTAAATTCGAGCATATATTATTCACTACAGTATTGTATATTGGATCGAGAACATATTATTTACAACAATGTTGTACATTGGTTCCAACACAAAACATGCACTGGATAAAACCCGTGGCTTGTTAGACTAGGTTATGATTTCGGCTTAGATATTAAACGAAGTCGCAATCATGTGTAAAATGTGTTTATTGTGTAGAACCCGTAGCATGTTGTACATTGGATGCAACACAATACGAAGTCGGTACGACCCTTTGCTCTTTGGCCTAGGGGTATGATTCCCGCTTTGGGTGCGGGAGGTCCCGGGTTCAAATCCCGACGAGCCCGGACATTTCTTTAAATTTGAGTGCCTATTATTTACTACAATATTGTACATTGGATCCAACACAAACACGCAGTGAGCAGTCTAGGGGTCTGATTCCCGCTTTGGGTGCGGGAGATAC
>NW_020538114.1:0-21867 GCF_003426905.1 Ctenocephalides felis
TTTTGCAGTAATTTCTTAAAAAATACATATGAATATTACGAATATTCTTAGGTAATTATTTAAAAAGTACTACAAAAACTATTATCTATTTCGAAAAATATTATTGTCAAATTAAATATACAGCATTTTTTGTATAAAAGACAAACTTACTAGATATTACTGGCATTTTGTTTAATGAAATTTGTATAAACTTCCAAATATATGTATATAATCGACTATGTATATAAGTTAATATACGTAGGATGCAAATTTTTATTAATTGAGTTATAAATTCATCTTTGTAGCCCTTTAGGTTCTTTAATTTATTGAACTAATTGAATTATGTATGTGGCCTTAACGCAAGTGTATGAACTTGCCAAAATGTGTAAAAAAAACGATTAATAAATAAAAAAAACAGATTTGGCAACTGTTAAAGTTGTGACAATGCAAATTTGAAATTTAACGCACTCATCATTCTGAACTTCAATGATTTTTTGTAATTAATTACTTTTTATAGCTCTACAGCTGTTCGTACGTATTTCGTTTTATTACATTAGCCATGAAGTGACAATCTTCATGGCATTGAGCTTTTACACGGGATGGTTGCTACCCCTGTAGAGGGGGTAGCGGATAGTTTAATGGGACTAATTGTTCTCTGCTAAAAGTAAATTCCGCGAAACAACATGTATAATAATAGTAAATAAATATAGATCTTCTTTCATTATAACTTAGTAACAAATCAGTGATTGTAATAATAACTGCCAACAAATACAATAATATAAAACAAATCAGTATTTAATACAGTTCACAGCTACAAGGGTTAAATTATAATCCAATAATCTGAGTTAATCAAAGGAGAGTTTTAATAAAATTTATAACTACGTAACAAAATTACAATAGCATTGAAGGATATTTGTAGAGACCACGACCTGTATCATCATACAAATTTTTATCCAAATTATAAAAAAATTACAATTGATTTATAACAAATGGCTCAGCTAATCTTTTCCCAAATTTAATCAACATTGTCTCCAACTAATACCTTTTGAAACTATTTTAAATTTTCAAAATCGGTTCACCGATTTTTAATAACGCAAAGCTTTTGAATTAAATCCGTAGTTTATAAACCGATATGATTATCAATGTCATAAATAAATAACATCGTATTTGCAATAAAAGCAATTGTTTTCTTTTCGAATAAGTTACCTTTCAAATCCGGCACCTGAGTTCCTCCAACCGACTGCGCTATGGATCTTCAGACATAGCGAATATTGCACATTTTATTGGCTGCGCTAGAAGCTTTTTAGGTCATAAATTTGATTGAAATGCAGCCAAAAAGTTACGGAGAGCGCACTCTTTGTATCGGAACTGCATTATACTGCATTAATAAATAAAAGTATTATATTTTCTTCTGGCGCGGCATCTTCGTTCGTTATACCTTTTGCATTATTGAGCAAAAGTATCGGCGTCTCCGCCGTGAAATCCCGCCCCGGCGGAGTGTGTTACAAACTTACAGCTACGCGCCAAAACTGGCCGTAAAACGTTCTTGCGGCAGTTAATTGAAAATTTATATAATCTTTCAGTGCAATTAAATATTAGAAGACGCGGATCTCGGGAGATATTATTGGACGATTTACGACGTCTTAAACATTCACTTTAGAGTCTTTGAGAAGCTATACTCTATTGCACTTTTAATCTATTTAAAACATAGTTAGAATATTAATTAGATATACGTTGACAGTTTTGAATCGAACTGTGAATAAAGCTGAGTCATTTGATATTAATGAAATGTTTAATATTATGTATAATAATTTTCCCATAATGTCACTGTCTTCTCATCGTTTTTTTATTCATGTTCCATTTCAAAATATTTTTCAGACAATATTTTAATATGCTCGTTAAAATCACTAACTTTATCGTAAAGTTTTAATAAAATTGTCAATAAATGTTTCAATGATTATTTCCAACACAAAGTGATAAAAACGATTTATACTCAATAGAACAATTACCACATTTTTGTATAAATATAGACGAATATTCTGTACTTATGCATTATTTCTAATAACTCTTTATTATCGAAAAAAAGGCTTGCTAGATCGACATGCAAAAACCCAACGAGAGTCTTTTTGGAGTTTCATCAAATGATTTTAAGTGAGAATAAAATTGACTCATCTACCTACACATACACACATATATTTCAAATTTTGTAATCGTATTTGCCAAACGATGAGAAAACGTGCTCAAAGTTGAGAAAACATATATTATCAGGTCGGATTTTAGATTTTATGGAAGTAACAATAAGAAGTAGCAAAAAACATTTACGTTTCATGACAAATATTAATTAATGAGACGTGACGATGAAATCTTTGACGTGTTGTTGAAAATATAGCATTCTATTAAACAGGTATTAAAACTAGGCGCCATGGGGCATCGAGTATGCATAATGGTCTGCCGAAATTCTTGAGATCCCAACCTGAAATGCCAATATTGAGAAAATTCATGTTGCCAGCTTCTATTTTAAATGGTAAATGACGTGAATACAGAAAAAATCCATTAAGCACTAAAAATAGCTGTATATTGGCTACGAAGAACGCTACCACATTTCTACAACATAGAAGTTGCCAATGTGGGCTTTCTCTTTATTTGGCATCTCAGGTAAAAGAATTTGTAGAGTTGGCGCCTCACCTATAAATGTTAAAATATGGTTTACTAATCACGCGGATTACCTAGATTTTTATTAGACGTGAGGGAAGTTTACATTTAAATAAATTGCACCTGAAGTGCGCAGAACTATTGTGAAATTCCAAATATTCCTTCTGCGTGATATGTAACAACAAAACAACACGTTTAAAACCATGATATCGCAAAGTCAATATCCTTAGAATTTCATCATGGAATTCTTGTAAATCTAATATTCGTTCTTATTTTCTGGTAATGTATGCAAACATCGGATTCCGCAAAGTGGGATAAACCGAAGCTACAAAACCATTCTCGACAATAGCAATGGCACATTCGTGTACGATATGTCAAGCACAATGCGAAGCCACTCCAACATTCGATCACATCGGTTGTCGACTCTTCGGGGAATAGAAATAATCACGGAACACATTCTAGCATTAGGATTCTCGGCCCACGTCTTTAGATTGTAAAAGCGCGACGATCGTTAGAATAATATCAGGATAGGGGGTTAGATATAAATACATCTGACTTAAATCATCTAAGATTCCGAAAAAGAAAGGTCTAGAATAAGTAAATCGATTTTTTTATTGAATTTTTAAGGGACAAACATAATGTAAAATGTAAAACAATTGTTCCTTTTCTGCATACTACATTATCTCGCTGAAGACGCGTTTTTATCTGGTTACTGGAATATCGTCTTGATAGGGTTTTACTGTAGTAAGATAAACCGCGTTAAGATAATTATGCTTTGAACAATTTTTCTATATACAATACCTATTTACCTCATTTTATGCCTATAGAAACATATTGATCCAATCCTGCATACTACATTATCTCGCTTAAGTCGCGTTTACTGCAATATCGTCTGGATAGTGTTGCACTATATAATTCTAGTAGGTGAGACTAAGTACAATTATGTCAGACAATAGTGACAGTCAAAACTACTGATTTTGATACAATATCCAAAGGAAGAAAGACGAGGTATGTTTGTTCGAACAAGTTTACATTATTGCATTGAGTCAGCGTACTATATTAACATGATCTGTAGACAGCATTGCTTATAAAGAACCAAAAGTAAGTTTATTTGTTTGATTTTATTTCAATAATAATAATTACTTATATGCATATATATATCACTTTCTATGTTATTTTGCTCTAAATTGAACAGTAGTAGTTAATTACCAGTAATTAGATTTCGCGTAAATAATTTAACTCAGTCATAATAATGATTAATTTTCAAAACGTGTTTGTTAACTACGGTTGAGCAAATTTTGTCGGTACGGTTGTGACATGTATTTCTTGTTCTTTTCGGGTGAAGATTAAACAGATGAAAAGAAATCTAACTTAACCAACAAGACAAAATACGAAAGAGAAAGGGAAAAAATCAATACAAAAAAAAAGATTTTACACAAAGTTTTTTGGTTAAATTTATTCAGAAAAATTAGTGCTCTTATGTATGTACTGTTATATTAGATTCATAAACTTTCTTTATAGGAGTATGTTGTATTTTGTTACATATTTTTGAAATTGAAACTCGTTATACACCATTCTAGAGTTTATAGTTATTGTTTTTTAACCTGTCACAATCGTCCTTGGGGTGTAGACGGTTGCGACACTCGCCCCCTTTTTATGTTTTTTGATTTTATGAATAATCCATCGAATATAAGAAGAGTATATCAGTATTTCCACGTAGACAAATGTTCAATTAATTATCATTTAATTAATTTTCCTCCAGCTACCTGGTAAATTAATTATTGCTGATGAAAAATAAAATGGCACAACCGTATCCAGTCTCTCTTGCCTAAACTGTTTTCCTTATACTAATGACGAAACATAATTTTTTCTTCTAAAAATTCTCGAATCAAATTGAGAAACATTGAAAAGAATTGTGTAACATTACGCTTTACGCAGTTTTTTTTTTAGTTTTTGGCTTTACATTTTCATCTAAGATGTCGTACAAAAATTGCCTAAAAAGAAGTGAATCGATTTGAAAAAAACTAGATAAATGTAATGAATAACAAAATCATTGCATAAATATATAATTATAGCATTTTCTTTTACTTATACTAATACTAAAATAAAGAAACAATCCTTATTAAATTGGTAAATTATTTTGTTATTATTTGCTTTAGCATGTTAAATGAGCAACCAATAAAGATTTTTATAAAAATGTTGGTAAATAAATAGTTTAGTATTTATTAAAAAAATATTAGCATTGGTGAAATATAAATTATTGAGGTTGAAATTTGAAAAAAAAAAAAATCTGAAATTATTATAACCAAAATATTCGGAATTTTCTCAGAACTATATCAAAATATATAAATAAATCTCATAAGGTATGTGCATTGAAAGTTATCTACACCGAACATTACATTTAAACAAATTATTTTTCCCCATCGCAAACCACTTCACTAAATAATATTTACTCAAAATACCGAAGGATAGGTACTTTACCTGCATCTTGCGGGTAGAATCGAGAGCATATTCGAATCACTCTCCGTTCGCCCTACGATTGAATATTATTCATAGCAGCGCAAAATTTAATCTGTTGTGAATCCGTAGCAGAAGGAATGTTTTCTCTCCGAATGCATTTTCTTTATGCCCATTCTGAATGGAATATTGCATTGGTGCGTGCCTCGGTCCCACGATACCAGATATATGCATCAGAGAGCACGATGAAAATGTTAAAATACGCGTGCATTCACCTGACGCGCTCCATAGCGCCGGCTTGTGTGTTTCTGAATAAAAATATAAAATAAAATAAAATAAAAGACCCTGCGCTGCACTAATTTGTAAAATAGCGCCGCCGTTGCGTTTACATATGTCTGTTTGCTTTATGAACATTATTAAGCCGAGAGAACACGTTTACTCAAACACGACGGAAATTAATCTTTAGATGGTTAATGCTGTTATGAATGAAGCTTCGTTAAAATCCGGTAAATGGGGAAAAATCAACAGTGAATGAGCCATTGTGTGTAAAACATGGGAAAATCATGCGATACCTGGACCAAATCCTCGTAGAATCATTTATAATCAATACGTCTGATAAATTTGCTAAATCATAGAAGTACTGTTTAAAGAAATGTCTTATTCAATAATTATATGTTATTTTAAAGCCCAATTCTTATAATACGCAAAAAATCAAAGAAACACATATTTACATTAAATATTTTCAATATATTAAATGATTCAGATGAATAACTAGAAGCATCATTTTTAAAAATAGATACTTGCTATTTAGTACAATCATTAGTTAATATACAAATCCAATTAATATTAACGCAAATTTAAATATTATAAATAATATTTTAAGAAAATCACAGTTATGAGGAAGATATAAAGCTTTCAAAAATCTAAGGGAAACCTTTAATAGTGTCACTATTAGTGAATCTTTACAAATATTGATATTAAACATTTCAGATTACATTGTGTGATCCAGATAATTAACTAAAAGCATCATGAAACAAATTTATTCAATATTATAATTCAGAAATCTTAATTAAGATATGCGCAAAACTATTGTTGTTTAATTCCAAATATTCCATTTGCGTGATGTAACAAACATTAAGTCAAAATATTAGATCTGCAAAAAATTGTCTTGAATACAAATATTAATTTACACTTTTTGACGCTAAATTTCAATCAATCGATTATATGCACAAAATGCAACTTTGCATAAAATAAAATGCTACTTATAGCTAGTTTAGTAATAATATAAACATAAGGGTCAATTCTCTAATAAACTAAAAATGTTATGGTAACATTGTAACATTGTAACAAATATAGACATTTGTATGAATCAAAATGCTATGTGTTCCTAAATTGATGTATGGGTTAGGAGGAACCAGAGAGATGCTTTTGTGATAAAATTATTTTATTTTTATGTTAGGTTAGCAAATACATAGCACAGCTTTTTGACAAAGTATTAGTACCAATTCATGCAAAGATAGACCCGTAATATAAAATTTCTATTTTATCAAAAAATTGGTCCCATGTCTTTTTATCATTTTCCTAATCATGTCCCGTTTCATTTTATTTTCAATAGCAATCAGAATACAGTACAATTCTATGAGCTATTTGGTTTCTATCATTTACTCACACACATATACACATACTTCCAAACACATATAAAAATTTACATTCAGTATTTACAACACCAAGCTCTGACGCTTGTACATCTCCATAAAAAATGCAACAATATGTGTTTAACTTCTGCATTTATTTCCATTTTCAATTTTCATAATTTTACAAGTATCTCAAACAATATATTCTATATTTACATAAGAACGGCTTCCAAGAAGTTTTCACCATAAAATTAGTTTCAACGAATACCACAATTGCGAAATGAATTTTTTCTTTATAATATATTCAGCGGAGTAAACTCGTCTTAATGCATTTTCGTTGCTGTTGCGTTGCCGCAGCCCCCTAATGACCGGGAAGAAAAGCACTAAGGAGCGTCGTGAAGCTCCAGCGGTTTCCGTCGCAGGAAAAAAAGCTTTTTCCGATGTTTTTGTAAAGAAAGCTCATTTCCATTCCGCGAGAACGAGATTTTTACAGAGTGTCTTCCGAGCTCGAGCATACGCTGATGGCACCAACGCCTTGGGGTTAAAACTCTCACATGCCGTTGTCTCGTTTCGACTTGGCGGTCGCCTTTTGTCGGTTGTCTTCTGACGACAAATTTGCATATTAGATAGTCTATGTTTGATATCTTTGTGTGAGTTTAAGGGAAAATAAACCTTTGGTTTGTTTCAATTAAGTAGTTATTGATAGAAAAATTGGTTGGAATCAATGTGGTACATTGTATTGGGTTGGCAACTAAGTGAGTGCGGGTCTTTGTTAAAGTATTAAAGATCTGTTTTTTGTGCAACTCAATTACGCAGGTACAATTTGACACCAGCATATATCATTGAATTGTTTACTATTCAAGAAGTTTTATAAAGAGCGAATGTTAAACAATGCCTAAATAAGTTTTGTTTCCACAACCTCACTTATCATGTAATTGTTTTTGAAGAACTTTATATAATTAAAATTAACATACATTCATTGACTGCTTGCGTTATTCTTTTTTTGCTGCCGATAGAGACTCATTCTTTGAACAGCTGTAGTATCTGTCTATAAAAATAATTTCTATTTTAATAACCTCAAAAATATATAGTAACCACGAATAATGCATATTACTTCAATAAACTTACGTTTTTACACGGCACAGATTTTTCATTTGTTTTATTATTTTCACTATAATTATTTACTGGAAACGGGATAAAATATTCTTCTAATCCTATTGTTTATCAAATCAAGGTTTCTACTAGGACGTATACTTAAAATCTAAAGACAATATGGTTTTTATTAGCAAAAAACTTCTGGTTAAAGAGCGAAACAAACAGTTATGTCAAAGTGCAAAAACTGTATGGTTAATTGTGCACTTTCATAAAACTTCTGGTTCTTATTAGTAAAAAACAGAAGCATATACAATTTGACACCAGCATATATTATTGATTTGTTTACCATTTTGTAGGAGATGAATAATGGAATAAATCACCGTTTGGTCTTGCCAATTCAGGCTGCTTCTTTTTAACTGAAATGTTTGATTTTGTTAGTTGTTTAATTTAGTTGTTTATCAGAATTGATTATTTGGTGGATTAGGCAAAAGATCCCAACCAAGTTCCAATAACTTTTTTTGGGGTGGCCAATGATATGTGATGTCAACTGCATTGTTTGATTTTGTTAGTTGCTTAATTTAGACATCGTATTTGATTACTTGGTTTGTGATAACAGTTCAAAGTAGACAATTCTTATTTTTATGAACATCAATTCGACGACTCGAGCGTTTTTTATCTTTGTTGAAAAATCGCCAGAAAATCGACAAACCAATTTCGACACTGTCGAATTTTAAGGCTTCATCATCTTAAACACTGCAGAACTTTTTTTATCTAAAAATGCGTCTTTACCTTTGCAGAAATCAAAAAGTAAAATATGACAAAAAGTTTCGATTTGGTTTGCATATTTCAATCAACGCCAAATTGTAAACTAGACAATGGATCAAAGAACTGATTTTTACAATGTGTTAACAAAAGGTATTTTACATTAGGACTATGCCAGCAAATCTAAGAATCCAATTGAATTAAAGCCGCACTAGTTGCCAGTCTAATAGTACACGAATATTGTTTTACTGATCTTATTATTCAGAAACGGTTATATTTGGAACTCCGAAACAATAATATTATACAAATATACCTTCCATGAGTTACTTATTTATTCTGCGGCCCACACGAACCAATTCAAATAAAGTAAAATCAACAAATATTAATGCTGAACGTTGATTCAGTGCCAAAATTACTTTATCGTCCGTGAGACGAGGGTATCATAATTTATTATATTTGTATTAATTTTGTAACAATCACGATCCACATCTCGTAACAAGCGTTTCAGATAACTCGAACTCTCAGCCGTTTCGAAACGTTCGAAGTTATTAATAACGATTCGGACGCGAAGATTAAATATCCAATATATTTTCGAAAGTGAACCCCGAGAGAAGACACTGTGCGATCATATTTCATAATATGAAACAAAAACTCAAGTAAACATCACTGACAAATAAGCCGTAAATCACAAATTGTTCTCGCATCCACCGAATTTATTATATTTCAAGTACGTGCGATAAATTGTCCTTATTTATCAAACACTTGTATATAGGCGTCTCGATGGTGGGAAATTTTCATAAGACTAGAGTAGAAAATTGAATATGAATAAGCTGTAGATACACATCATATTTTGATGAAATAATTATTTGAATATGTGTATATATGGGTGTCAACGTCAAGCAGAAGCACGGGGTATTGATCATAACTATCATGAAAAAGATTAGAAAAAAAATTATATCACGCAGTTTGAGAGTACGAGCTTTTAAGTGCAACGTAGATCTTTGGTAAAAATGTGACCTGTTTTCAATTACCGTGCCTTATTTTTAATCATTTTGTAAATTTAAGCCTTTTATCTGTATTCGCAAATAACTAGAAATAAATAATTTCCAGGATTATGATCAAAAATAATGACACAATTGCTCTCAGTGTTATCGCGTAAAAAATATAACGTTGTTTTAAATTATGAGCTTTTCGGTATAACCTGGAGCTTTGGTAAAAATGTGATTTCTTTTAGTCTATTTTTATTAATTTTATTAATTTAAGCGTTGGGTCGGTATTCGCAAATAACTAAAAATAAGTAATTTCTAGAACCACAGTCAAAAATAATGCTTTATATAAATTTGGAATCCAAAATTTTCAAAATTATTGATTTGTTTCAAATATATCAGTTTTTATTCACAAAAAATATATGCATTCAGTTAATAATTATAAATATTTTTGCAACATTGCTAAATGATATATACGTAAGACTAGACTTTAAGAGATAGTGTAGATATTATGTAATTTAGTATATGGCTAATGTACTAGCTTATAAAGCCAATAAATCATATATAAAAAAAAACATTGCTAAATAGAATAATTCAAACATTAAAAAAAATTATACGTTGACAGAATCTGAACCTGATTATTTCTAACTCTCATATCTATTAATCCAAGTATCGAGACATAAAAAGTAGCACTAGAAATAGTGTTGTCTATTTTTCATGCCTTCAATTAATTTTTATAATTAATCTATTTTTCATAGGCCTATAATATTTTAAGTTATTCAGTTTGACTATCAATTCTATCACCATGTGAAGTTTTATGAAAATCCTAGAACAGTAAACCCTGAGGTTGCCCTTGTTAGCAAAATAGGAATACAATAGTGTTTCTTAGTGACCTTTATTACTTGTATTTTGAGTGATTCAGATAATACTGGTGAATAAAATCTTTATGGTGAATAAAATAAAAATTTCATGTGGTATCACTACTCTTTCTGGATATTTGATACATACTTTGAAATTAACATGATTAACCAGTCCACCAGTTCCATTGTCCACTAGTTTACTTGTTTATCAGTTTACCTGATGCAAATTTAGCAGTCTACCTGTTTATCTATCTACGTAATTATCTATCTACCTGTTTAACTATTTACCTGCCTGCCAGTCTACTAGTCTTCTAGTCTACCTATCTACCTATTTTCAGACAACCACTCATATCTGTCTACCAATTTATTTATCTACTTGCTTAATTACCTACTGTCTTACCTGTCTCCATGTTTCGGCGTTTACCGAAAAATTGGTATACCAGTCTACCTGTCAACGTATCTGCCTATCTCTTTACTTGTAAAAATTTTGATATTATTAATATTACCCCTGTGAAATAAATGTACATAAAAAATCGGTTTATATATTATAAGATCTATGCATATGACATTTAATCAATCGGAAGTGTTCCACGATTATCGGCAACGCTCGTTCACTAAGTGACGTCACCGTCCTTTTGTATCGTTTTCCACTTTATAAAATGGAAAACATATGAGGACTAGCAGTATATGATCACCAGTTAATTATTTACATATAAGAAAGATTTAAACGAATATCTCTAAGATATATTAAAATCAATCTAATAGTGTATTATGAATGTAAGAAGTAAGTAGTAGTCGCATTATTAGATTATGGTAAGGCAATTTTGGGGCGAAAACATAGTTTTTGAAACAAATAATTTAGTAATGGACATATTTATAGAATTGTATTCAAAAATTTATATTTTTTTAATTTTCTATATATAAATTTCCCAAAGCTTTGGTAATAATATCGATCTATATAGTAATGTCTGTTCTGTATGTGAGATTTCGACTATGACACCGTCTCTTTCGATGTTTTTAAAGTGTTCAGTAGCAGCTACCTGTCGTCTCATACATTATTCATGGGCAAAGCGAGAAGCTCCTTCAGTTTCGTTTTGGACGTTGTTATGTTGTTTTTCTTCCTCGACTTTTCCGTATTATTCGTGCTCGCGATATGAAAAATAAGTTCGGTGTTCGCATTCGATCGTCATGTGTAACTGAACTTGCTAAAAATGTCATTGGAATAAGTTTGATTGTGGATATCGTTTATTTGGAATTAAATTTTAATTAAATAATGTAATCTCATTAAAGCTGTTGTTAAAATAAAATATAAATAGCTAAAACTGTTAAATTTTCACTCATGTCTTCACATTTAATGAAGAACAATTTTACTACTAAAATGAAAAATTGGGAGTAAAATGCGTTAGCAAAAATCATATTATTGTATTGTGAAAATTTTGCGAAAATGGTATTGCAATTTTGATCAAATACACAAATTTTAATGGAAGCTGCCATTTATTAACTTTATTTGAAAAAATATATTCATAGTTTAACAAATTGTCTTAATTTTTAATTTGTTTTAGTTTTAAAATTATTATTTTTGTCTGTTTTAGATTTTATTTACGGATACGGTTCCAAAGTACAAATGAACAATAATAATATTTAACTAGAATATCCGAAAAATTATCGCAATTTGACTGGGCGGTTCTAGGTTCTACTTAAAAGCTCATGATTTTCAAGGTGGATTGAATATTTTGGTTTTTATTGTTTCATGATACTTGCAATTAATACTGTCATCCTATTTTGGCTTAACGTTGAGTTCTGGGACATCCTGTATATATAATTTAATAGACAAAACATTAGTATATAATTAAATTTGTATTTTGATAACACTTTTGTTACTAATTAGTAGTGCTAACTGAAAAGTTAGATTTTGAATAATCTATGAATTCGCCTTATTATTATGTTTTTATTTTTTTAGTATGAAACTAAAAAGTATTGTACTATTTTGCAATCCTGATTAAATGCTTAAACTTATAATGAAACTTGCCAAGGAAATTTAGTATATGTTTTAGGAGGGCTTCTCAAACTCGATCAATTTTGAAAATTTTAAATTCATAGTTGAACTATGAATAGTCTTAATTCTAGAAAACTTGGACAGATTGTGTCAATATTTTTGACTGTGGTTCTACAAATGTCATTTATGAAATACGGTTTCAAAGTTTAAACGAACAAAAATAATAATATATAATCACTATATCTAAAAAAATATTGCAATTTGACTAAAGCTCTTGGTTGTACTTGAAAGCTCATAATTACCAAAGTGCATTGAATATTTTTGTTTTACCCCGTTGTTCATAATTTTCATTTCATTCCAAGTGCATTGAATATTTTTGTTTTAACTTAATTTAATAGACAAAATATTAGTATCTAATTAATTTTAATGTTGGTAATAGTTTTGTTACTATCCTTATGTTACTTAACAATCAAATAGAGGATTAAGGAAAAAAGTTAGAAATGTTGGAGCATTCACAAATATTCGTTGATATGTCACATTTTAAAGGTAAAATTAACATTGTTGTCAGTAGAAACTTCACTATATTATATTATATATTAGTGAAATCATGTGTCAAAAATATAAATTACAGTTTTGAAATATGAATAGTACTCGCCATTATCATCAAATTAATTTTCAAATCTTCGTTTTGCTCCAGTTTCCTTCTTCAATAAAAATCAACTGTCTTTGTTTTATAAATGATAGTATAATAATTACTTCTTTACATTTCAAAATTTGTCAAAAGCAAGTTTTCTTCTCAATATTATGAACAGTAGGTGTAATCCATCATCAATATGAATTGATTTTTTTTTTTATAGTAGCTAACTATTATATATTGTGTTGTTGTAAATGTGGTATTATCATGACTTTATATGTCGAATTTTGACCAAGTTTTTCAATTGGATTGAATTTTTATCTCAAACATCAGAACTTTTCATATACGAGTTCAAGAGCAGTTTATTTAAATTTAATATGAAAATATTGACGTACTAATAAATTGGAAAATATGTTCAAATCTGTATCTAAAAACTCTAGAAAATAGAAAAAAATCGAATCTACTCACTAAAAAGAAAACAAGTACTAAATGGGTATTCAGAAGAACTAATTTTGTTTGATTCTCTATAAAATTTGGGAAATCGTTTATAAAATGAATTGAGAGTTTATGCTAGTTGTATCCATTATCTCAGATTTATGCGATTGTAGAATTTTGCGCAATATTTAAAGTTGTTCTCTAATAAATTTGAATTTTTGGTTTCAATTTACATTTAATAAATGCAGCAAGTCTTCTGGTGGAATACAACAATATCGAAATTTTCCAACGATCAAAGCTTTACAAAAATATTTGCTTGACCTTTATAATTTTCGTTTACGTTTTGCCGAAATTTTGTTTATTATTATACGCGGTTCGTTTGTATTTTTTCCCTCCTGAAAAAACATTCGTGTTTCGAAAGAGACGCTTTACGTGCGATTTTATATTGTTGAAACCGCTGTCGTACTCGATGTTGTATGTTTTTATGTCCTTCGTGGGCATGTTTCTATGTTAAAATCGCGTTTACCTACAATACGATACAAGTCACAAAACCCAAACCTATGCCAATATTGCGGAGGAGTGGAGGAGAAGATCAGTGTTTGTTAACCCTTTCGAAGTGGAAAATTTCCATTCGGTGGATAATTTTATTTACTGGAAGACTACTAGACTGGAATTCTGGCTGAAATCAGTTTGGCTTGAGAAGAATAATGCGATGTAAAATCTTGAATTTAATACTGACATGTCCGAAGACAGGTCCATGGTATGAGAGCCACCACAAATCAATGATTCCCTTGCCTTTTTTGTTAACTTCCCGTAGGGTAAGTTATAGCAATAGGCTCAAAATCGAAAATAAAAACTTTTGTATACCTTCACGTTTCAGAGTTTTTGAACATTTTGGAATACCTCAGAAAAAAACGGATGTGTGTGTATGTGTGTATGTGTGTTTATGTGTGGATACAATTTTTATCGACGACGATGGATGAACTGATTTGAATAATTCATAGAACAATCGATTCCTATTGATAGGGGGATTAGTTTCTGGCAAAGGCAGGTCCAGCCGTTTTGAAGATACGAAGCTAAATGCTTATTTATGTGTGGATAGAATTTTTATCGACGACGATGGATGAACCGATTTGAATAATTCATAAAACAATCGATTCCTATTGATAGGGAGATTAGTTTTTGGCAAAGGCAGGTCCAGCCCTTTTGGAGATATGAAGCTAAATGCGCAAAAAATGATAATTAAAACTTCTATTAAAAATAAGAGCACTAATTGAGTATTAGAGGGATGTTGTGTACTATGGTAATATATTTACAGTAATCAAAAAATTCTTAATATTTTCTGGCTGGGTCTAGAGTAGGAAAACTAAATTTTTCTTGAAAGTTATTTGCCAAGAAAGTTCTATAATTTTGAAACTAATTTTGGGAGTATTTTACATCAATTGGATTTTATTTTTGCTCCATAAACTTTGAAAAACTACCCAAAAAACCATTTTTTTATATTGCACATCGATGTGTTGTCATGCCGTTTGTTTATGAATTTATTATCACCATATAAGTGGATAATTTTTTTTAATAAACAATTTTTTTTAGAAATATGCAATTTTCGGTTTGAAATTAAATCTGAGCGTGATGTTTTTTTGAACCTTATAATTTTATATTTCGAGGAAAATTGTTCTTAATATTTTTGCTATACTGCAGGATTTTTTTGTAAAAGCCAATATAATTAAATGTAGCACGTTATTGTTCTAATATAGATCATATTTCTATCGTTACTAAAAGATTAAATTTAAAAAATATTTTAAATATTTAAGAACCTCCTTTCAAGTATGTTTTTTGTTCGTAAGTTCGTTTGTTTCGTATGTTTTTTAAAGTGGAACGCACGATATAAAACTTTACGCCAAATAACCATATGAATACTTTATTTCCTTAGCTTTTTACGACGGAATAAAAACTAACTTATAAAAAGTCCCCTTACCCTTTTCTATGCGTCGTGCCTTGTGCCAATTTCTTGCGAATCCCTTTTTTACCCAATTTTATGACAATAGATTTTTTGTGAAATATGTGAGGATCGAGATTTTTTACATTTGATTTGCTACCTTTCACAATGTTATATTTTTAATATATGCACAAATACACAGTTACGTGAATACTGTATTCAGATGTTTGTGTATGGTTTGGGTTTGGATCATATTTGAAAATTTACATTCAGAATGTAATAAAAGCATGTTCCAAAGCGGATTGAATATTTATATTTTTATTTGTGTTGATATAGTTTTAGATACGTTACAATAGTGAAACTTACACAAATAATTCGAAACAGTATTGAAAATTAATTGTTAAACAATATGTGAAGAAAAATAGCTGGATTGTTATAACATTTTTTTGTTATGGTTAATTTTTGTATTTAATTTTATTACTTAAGACACTATGATTTATTTCAACATCGGTCATAAACTTAGCTAATTATCAAACAGATAATAAACTAAGCATTTAATAAATATGAAATAAATCTAAAATAAGAGATGGTGGAAATTATTAGTATTAAATAACATTTAAGGAAAATAGAAACGAATGAAGTTTGAAAATTACTTTAATACCAGCTAGTGTAGCTCATAACTACAATATATCACATTAGGAGTCTACATATTCATAGCAGTAAATGTATCCTCAATATCGTTTTTTTTTCTTGTTATACTGCTTAAAAGGCTGCAATTTCTAATACGATGTGTTGCATAACTTTGACTATAAGGGCAGAATCACAAGGGCAGAAAATGAATTTTTGCTAAGAAAAATTTGGAAAATCCATTTCTTAGTTATTGGCAATTGTTGTAGGGTGCTCGAGGGTTAGAAAACCAAAACAAATATTTATTTGTAGGTGTACTATAGGTATGACGGTATGAAAATATTCCATAACCTTTAAGGGGGTATTCTACTGTAGAGGCATGAATTTCGCCCGGTTTTTGAAGCGCTGTATAAAGGAAACAAATAATATTTTCACTATCGATTTTTTTATCATTTGTTTATTGATATTTTATTATTACATAAAGAAAATTATTAAAAAAAAAAAATAGAATTCACAAAGTTATGAGCAGTCAAAGTGGGGGCTCAAAAAAAAGAGGGTGTCCTGGCGTGCATGATTCCAACCCTCCTGGTGATCCGAAACATAAAAAATAGATGGATTCTTAATTATTATAGATGCCGCTATCGTATGAACCTTGGATAAGTTAAAAAAATTTTTTGTTTGAATGGCGGCAGTTTAAAAAAAAATTTTTTTTCATGTTTTTTTTAACAATTCCGAATTTTTTAAAAATACTAAATGAAAAGTTATAGTTTTGGAAAAGGCTCATGCGATAAAGCGATGTATAGAGAAGATCCTCTCCAAATTTGAAGTAAATCGGTTCATTAGAACTCGAGATATCCTTACCGACAGCTCGAAAAAAGTACTTCCGAGAAAAACGCGTTCAAAGTTTTGAGACTCGGTCGGACCCGAACCGAGGCCACGTCACTAAAACGGATATAACTCCGGAAATAATAGTAATTTAAAAAAAATCATTTTAATGGCATATTTCTGAATAACTAAACTTTGAAAATATGAAAAAAAAATTTTCGATTTTTTCAAAATTCTACAGTAGAATAACCCCTTAAGCCATTTAATGTGTAGTACTACAAACTTATCAAAGCCATTTATTTTTTAACTTGACAGTTTTTGAAATGTCGCTAGAACTTTTTTAAATTCTGCTTTCTAGATGGCAATTTATTGGTTGGCCTATCTATATATGTTTGCTATATTATTATTATTAAAATTTATCTAATATTGTTCATGTTGATAATTCTGGTTGTCTCTATTGATACACTTCATCTCTTTCGTCTTTTATTGACTCTTATTATATTCTATATTATGTTATTTCTATATCCATAATCTACTCCTTATACATATATCATTTCTTTGTTATTCTCCTCTATTATTCATAGCAATCTTATATAGATCCATAGCAATATTATATAGATCCATACTAACATTCATACCAACATTTATGCAAAACAGCATCGCCATCTAGGCATAGCTAAAACTATATTTTGGAATTCAATGCAACGCATTCTGGGAATATATAATGTTTTTATATTATATTTTAGTTTTTCAATTGTATGAACAGCAAAATATTTTAAATCAAACGATTGTTCAAATTTCATTACCCATTGCTCTACTCCTATGGTTTTAATTTTATTCTCAGAGTAAGTGGTGAGGATTTCTTTGTAAGTCAGCCAAGATCTCGTACAAAGTCTTTGACATTCTTATAATTCCTCTTACGATTCCAGGAAGATAATCCCTTTATACGGCTTATATTGCTACGTGATACAGGTGTATCAAATGTGAATCTTTGCGGATATGCATGTAATGTCAGGAGGATTTTATAGGGACACATTTACGCTGATTCTCACGAGCTCAGATACCAAGAATGAATAATAAACACATTATATATATATATATATATATATATATATATATATAATTTAAGAGATACATCTCCATATATAACAAAGAGTCCATTCCTCATTCCTCATTCCTCATTGCTGCTGTATCATTGTTCAGATCGAGCGGCGGCCTAAACCGGCATTTGTTCTCTAATAGATATTTCGGGTCGTTTGAATGGGCAATAGGATTTTATATTTTGCGTAGGATTCTCTACATTCGATATGTAGAGAGGGCCTGTTCTCTTAATGCAATGAGCTCGCGTCTTTATTGTTAATGCCGTCGGGTTTTTCATTCATCTGTAATGGCGGTAAGGGAATACCATAAGAGGCACAAGCCGCCTCTCGGCTGACGCGCCAGATGCTGCATGAAAGTTCATCTCGGGTGGGTTAGTGGCTTGAAGAATGGACTTCAGTATCGGTATGAAGTCTTAAAGTAGAAAAAATCCATTAAGTTATTCAAGTTCTGTGATTTAGTTTTCACGAAATAATAATACCTCACATTCTCCTATTGTTTCTTTTTCGAGACTTAATTGTATATCAGGTAGTTCCTTTACCATACCATTATTTTTACACAATTATAAATTCATGATTGTGTAAAAGTAATAATATAATACGAAATATTGTTCTGCTGGTTGTATACCATTAAAATAAATAAGCCATTTGCAGATAATTATTAAATCATTAAATATCTATATTTTAAGCAACATATTGTAAGATAGATCAGTGGATCCTATCTTATTTTAACACTCACATAGTTCTCACTTTAGCTTAAAGAAAAATTGTAATTATTTGATTACTAAACAAATCTATCTGTATACAGAATACACAATACAAAATTGCATTATTTTGGGACATTTTATACCTAGAAAGTTATAAAATCGCCTGTGAGACTAGAAACCGACCGCTTCTTTCGACGCAAATCTTTGTATTAGTAAAAAATGTCTGCACGTATTAATAGTTTGAATACAAGTTTATGTAAATGTATATTTTTTATTTAACTCTTTTTGAAAATAGAAATGTTTATTTGTATTAAGTTTTGTAATAGCACTAGGAGCATGGAATAACTTAGTTTCACGTAATTACTGCTGTGGCAGTTCAGTAGTGCTGCAATCAATATTAACTTTTATTTATTTAACTTTCTCTTCGACTCTCTAAATCTGTTTATTCAACTTTTCGTTAATATTTATTTAGAATATAATTATGCAATTGAGGTAGATTGAGTAAACAATATATGGAATTGTGACTGTATGATGAATTGAGACCAATTTGGACGGAATTTACTGAAACTTGTTATAACCTGTCTAGAACTTGCTCCTTGCTTTTCCTATTTTTTTTATTCTCTATTTTATTTACAACTCTTCAGTTTACGACATTTAGGAATTTACAAGTTATAATTGTCCTATGTAGGAAAGAATGTTACCAGTACCAATGAGGTACTATTTGCCAGGTGATATGTAGTAAAGAGATAGCCCAGGTAGGTTGTAAGATCACCCTTATTGTGATGCTGTGGTTCAATGGATATATTATTTTTTTATTAAATAAAAACTGTTAATGTAAAGTGCAGAAACTAAGTATTAGCTAGATCTTTCTTATCAGGTATAAACACAGTGTGTCACGAAATATGTCTCCAAACTAAAAATTTGTGTGTATTCATTATTTAATTCAAGTGCGAATTTTTTTGTACTTATTCTCATACGATTGATTATAAAACATAAAAGATGATTGTCCCAATAATATTCATTTTTATACAAATGTCTATTTTATATTTGTGTTTACTGATCTAAAATTATATTTTATTGTCCAAAGAGTTGCTAATAAATTCCATTTATCTTTTCTTATCTTAGTGAGTACTGAAGATAGTTTGCAACAATTTTATATTAATTTTTGTTTAGTAGAGTAAGGTTGCTCAAGTAGTAACACCGCCTAAGTCGTGCTCTGGCTTTATTTTTTTTTATTTTAAATTGGAAAGTTGTCCGAATGATGATGAAAATTATTTTGACTATAATTGAGAGGAAAATTGTTGCAGTTATGTTTTCGTTCAATACAAAATAAAATTGATTTTCACCTTTGCATAAATAGAGAACAGAATAATCTAACGCGCTCTACAGAACTAAATTAACCATGTATGTTTTATTTTTATTTTCCAAAAAAAAGTTGAATCCTCAATGACAATAAATGTGCTGATTATTGGATACAATACAACCATTACTAAATTATCGATTACCATCGATATTTACACAACACTACTTGAACGCAATGTTGTCTCCGGGGTAGCGTCGTAAAAATCGCCGTTAAATTCTGACGTCGCCATCTGCTAACTCCGCGCTGGTCGATTGCCACTGCGAAATGCTCATAAAATATAGGAACAAAATAAAAGTCTGATAATAATATCTATGACATTTTTATAGTTGGAGTTATGTTTAATCATTTTTAATTTAGGTCAGAGGTCATCGATATGATAGGGTACATTATATCATTATTAGATCTGTACATGTATATTTATTGTATTTATCGTTTTGCACCACGGTACATTGATTCATTGTGAATTGACAAAAAATCACGAAATGTCACGTGGGGGAGAGATGGGTATAGTAAGATATCATGAGTATTTATTTTTTGCCTGATTTTTTTAAATTCAAATAAAAACTAGTAGGGTGTATGGCATCGTGCCTTAAGGCAAATTGCTGGAACTTCCCGTACCGTAACGAAATGTTCGAAGAATACTGAATGTTTTCAAACAGATTATTATAAATATTGTAACATTGTCTAATATTTATAAGAATTATCTAAACTGAATTGCAAAGTTAAAATTATTTGTTTAAGTTATATTAGAACTTTAGTCAGAATAAAAATAAAATCTGAATTATTTTCGATATACAAATAAAACTAAAAAAAAAAAAAAAAAATACAATTTTTTTCCGAAATCAATTATTTTGTTAAGACAAGCAGAAAGTTCTTTGAATCATTTAAATCGGACGTTTAGTTCTCTCACAAAACTGCCATTTTTACATATTTAGCTCCGTATCTTCGAAATACCTGGGCCTGTCTTTGCCAAAAACTATAAAACACTTCTCCCAATATTTGCTAATTGAATGTTTTTTAGATCATTCAAATCGGATACTCCGTTCTCTCAAAAAGTCGATTTCTATTTTCTGCACTCTTTGCTCCGTATCTCCGAAACGGCTGGACCTGCCTTCGCCAAAAACTATACAGCTCTTTTCCCTATCAATAGAATCGAATGTTTTTCGAACCATTCAAATCGGTTGATCCGTGCGCCCGAAAACGTGACTAGAAATTCGTATCCATACATACATACACACACACATCCATTTTTTCTGAGGTATGCCAAAACGTTCAGAAACCTTCAAAACGTCGAGAAATGTAAAAATTTTGAATTTCGATTTTCGGCCCATTGCCCTACGAGAAGTTAATTACCCTACAATAAAAAATAAAAATGCAATTTTTTCTCGTAACTAAAATACACATTTTGTATATCACAACCCATCATCTAGTAAGAGGAGGATTCAAAAATCCTTGAAAACCGGTCACGTGATTAATGGACGCCCCCCCCAAGTACAAAGTTCATTCTAATAACAATTTTGTACAGTTTTGAAAATTTTACCACACATGTCTCCTGTTCTTCAAATGTTCCTCCTTAACTCTACGTCTATTAGTCGTCATCCGCCCCATAGGTCGGTAGGTTTGCGGGTTCGTGGAGTGGTTGACTTGTGTTATGTGACAAGCATGCTAGATCGTGGTGACCCCCATAACATAACCGTATCAGTTGTAAAAGGTACCGCCGTTATCTCTTCTTATAACTGTTATGTACGAACGTTATGCGTTCGAATGTGCGAACGATGGCCCTGGAAACGCCGCGCCATGCCGGTGCTCCATTGTTAGC
>NW_020538114.1:22867-40212 GCF_003426905.1 Ctenocephalides felis
AAAATTGCATTTTTATTTTTTATTGTAGGGTAATTAACTTCTCGTAGGGCAATGGGCCGAAAATCGAAATTCAAAATTTTTACATTTCTCGACGTTTTGAAGGTTTCTGAACGTTTTGGCATACCTCAGAAAAAATGGATGTGTGTGTGTATGTATGTATGGATACGAATTTCTAGTCACGTTTTCGGGCGCACGGATCAACCGATTGAATGGTTCGAAAAACATTCGATTCCTATTGATAGGGAAAAGAGCTGTATAGTTTTTGGCGAAGGCAGGTCCAGCCGTTTCGGAGATACGGAGCAAAGAGTGCAGAAAATAGAAATCGACTTTTTGAGAGAACGGAGTATCCGATTTGAATGATCTAAAAAACATTCAATTAGCAATGATTGGGAGAAGTGTTTATTAGTTTTTGGCAAAGACAGGCCCAGGTATTTCGAAGATACGGAGCTAAATATGTAAAAAAATGGCAGTTTTTGAGAGAACTAAACGTCCGATTTAAATGATTCAAAGAACTTTCTGCTTGTCTTAACAAAATAATTGATTTCGGAAAAAAAATTGTATTTTTTTTTTTTTTTTTAGTTTTATTTGTATATCGAAAATAATTCAGATTTTATTTTTATTCTGACTAAAGTTCTAATATAACTTAAACAAATAATTTTAACTTTGCAATTCAGTTTAGATAATTCTTATAAATATTAGACAATGTTACAATATTTATAATAATCTGTTTGAAAACATTCAGTATTCTTCGAACATTCGTTACGGTACGGGAAGTTCCAGCAATTTGCCTTAAGGCACGATGCCATACACCCTACTAGTTTTTATTTGAATTTAAAAAAATCAGGCAAAAAAATAATACTCATGATATCTTACTATACCCATCTCTCCCCACGTGACAGTTCGTGATTTTTTGTCAATTCACAATGAATCAATGTACCGTGTGTGCAAAACGATAAATACAATAAAATATACATGTACAGATCTAATAATGATATAATGTACCCTATCATATCGATGACCTCTGACCTAAATTAAAAATGATTAAACATAACTCCAACTATAAAAATGTCATATAGATATTATTATCAGACTTTTATTTGTTCCTATATTTTATGAGCATTTCGCAGTGGCAATCGACCAGCGCGGAGTTAGCAGATGGCGACGTCAGAATTTAACGGCGATTTTTTACGACGCTACCCCGGAGACAACATTGCGTTCAAGTAGTGTTGTGTAAATATCGATGGTAATCGATAATTTAGTAATGGTTGTATTGTATCCAATAATCAGCACATTTATTGTCATTGAGGATTCAACTTTTTTTTGGAAAATAAAAATAAAACAAACATGGTTAATTTAGTTCTGTAGAGCGCGTTAGATTATTCTGTTCTCTATTTATGCAAAGGTGAAAATCAATTTTATTTTGTATTGAACGAAAACATAACTGCAACAATTTTCCTCTCAATTATAGTCAAAATAAATTTTCATCATCATTCGGACAACTTTCCAATTTAAAATTAAAAAAAAATAAAGCCAGAGCACGACTTAGGCGGTGGTACTACTTGAGCAACCTTACTCTACTAAACAAAAATTAATATAAAATTGTTGCAACTATCTTCAGTACTCACTAAGATAAGAAAAGATAAATGGAATTTATTAGCAACTCTTTGGACAATAAAATATAATTTTAGATCAGTAAACACAAATATAAAATAGACATTTGTATAAAAATGAATATTATTGGGACAATCATCTTTTATGTTTTATAATCAATCGTATGAGAATAAGTACAAAAAAATTCGCACTTGAATTAAATAATGAATACACACAAATTTTTAGTTTGGAGACATATTTCGTGACACACTGTGTTTATACCTGATAAGAAAGATCTAGCTAATACTTAGTTTCTGCACTTTACATTAACAGTTTTTATTTAATAAAAAAATAATATATCCATTGAACCACGGGCTATCTCTTTACTACATATCACCTGGCAAATAGTACCTCATTGGTACTGGTAACATTCTTTCCTACATAGGACAATTATAACTTGTAAATTCCTAAATGTCGTAAACTGAAGAGTTGTAAATAAAATAGAGAATAAAAAAAATAGGAAAAGCAAGGAGCAAGTTCTAGACAGGTTTATAACAAGTTTCAGTAAATTCCGTCCAAATTGGTCTCAATTCATCATACAGTCACAATTCCATATAGTGTTTACTCAATCTACCTCAATTGCATAATTATATTCTAAAAATATTAACGAAAAGTTGAATAAACAGATTTAGAGAGTCGAAGAGAAAGTTAAATAAATAAAAGTTAATATTGATTGCAGCACTACTGAACTGCCACAGCAGTAATTACGTGAAACTAAGTTATTCCATGCTCCTAGTGCTATACAAACTTAATACAATAAACATTTCTATTTTCAAAAGAGTTAAATAAAAAATATACATTTACATAAACTTGTATTCAAACTATTAATACGTGCAGACATTTTTTACTAATACAAAGATTTGCGTCGAAAGAAGCGGTCGGTTTCTAGTCTCACAGGCGATTTTATAACTTTCTAGGTATAAAATGTCCCAAAATAATGCAATTTTGTATTGTGTATTCTGTATACAGATAGATTTGTTTAGTAATCAAATAATTACAATTTTTCTTTAAGCTAAAGTGAGAACTATGTGAGTGTTAAAATAAGATAGGATCCACTGATCTATCTTACAATATGTTGCTTAAAATATAGATATTTAATGATTTAATAATTATCTGCAAATGGCTTATTTATTTTAATGGTATACAACCAGCAGAACAATATTTCGTATTATATTATTACTTTTACACAATCATGAATTTATAATTGTGTAAAAATAATGGTATGGTAAAGGAACTACCTGATATACAATTAAGTCTCGAAAAAGAAACAATAGGAGAATGTGAGGTATTATTATTCGTGAAAACTAAATCACAGAACTTGAATAACTTAATGGATTTTTTCTACTTTAAGACTTCATACCGATACTGAAGTCCATTCTTCAAGCCACTAACCCACCCGAGATGAACTTTCATGTCCGCGGCGGCAGCATCTGGCGCGTCAGCCGAGAGGCGGCTTGTGCCTCTTATGGTATTCCCTTACCGCCATTACAGATGAATGAAAAACCCGACGGCATTAACAATAAAGACGCGAGCTCATTGCATTAAGAGAACAGGCCCTCTCTACATATCGAATGTAGAGAATCCTACGCAAAATATAAAATCCTATTGCCATTCAAACGACCCGAAATATCTATTAGAGAACAAATGCCGGTTTAGGCCGCCGCTCGATCTGAACAATGATACAGCAGCAATAGGAATGAGGAAGAGGAATGGACTCTTTGTATATATGGAGATGTATCTCTTAAATTATATATATATATATATATATATATATATATATATATAATGTGTTTATTATTCATTCTTGGTATCTGAGCTCGTGAGAATCAGCGTAAATGTGTCCCTATAAAATCCTCCTGACATTACATGCATACCGCAAAGATTCATTTGATACACCTGTATCACGTAGCAATATAAGCCGTATAAAGGGATTATCTTCCTGGAATCGTAAGAGGAATTATAAGAATGTCAAAGACTTTGTACGAGATCTTGGCTGACTTACAAAGAAATCCTCACCACTTACTCTGAGAATAAAATAAAACCATAGGAGTAGAGCAATGGGTAATGAAATTGAACAATCGTTTGATTTAAAATATTTTGCTGTTCATACAATTGAAAAACTAAAATATAATATAAAACATTATATATTCCCAGAATGCGTTGATTGAATTCCAAAATATAGTTTTAGCTATGCCTAGATGGCGATGCTGTTTTGCATAAATGTTGGTATGAATGTTAGTATGGATCTATATAATATTGCTATGGATCTATATAAGATTGCTATGAATAATAGAGGAGAATAACAAAGAAATGATATATGTATAAGGAGTAGATTATGGATATAGAAATAACATAATATAGAATATAATAAGAGTCAATAAAAGACGAAAGAGATGAAGTGTATCAATAGAGACAACCAGAATTATCAACATGAACAATATTAGATAAATTTTAATAATAATAATATAGCAAACATATATAGATAGGCCAACCAATAAATTGCCATCTAGAAAGCAGAATTTAAAAAAGTTCTAGCGACATTTCAAAAACTGTCAAGTTAAAAAATAAATGGCTTTGATAAGTTTGTAGTACTACACATTAAATGGCTTAAGGGGTTATTCTACTGTAGAATTTTGAAAAAATCGAAAATTTTTTTTTCATATTTTCAAAGTTTAGTTATTCAGAAATATGCCATTAAAATGATTTTTTTTAAATTACTATTATTTCCGGAGTTATATCCGTTTTAGTGACGTGGCCTCGGTTCGGGTCCGACCGAGTCTCAAAACTTTGAACGCGTTTTTCTCGGAAGTACTTTTTTCGAGCTGTCGGTAAGGATATCTCGAGTTCTAATGAACCGATTTACTTCAAATTTGGAGAGGATCTTCTCTATACATCGCTTTATCGCATGAGCCTTTTCCAAAACTATAACTTTTCATTTAGTATTTTTAAAAAATTCGGAATTGTTAAAAAAAACATGAAAAAAAAATTTTTTTTAAACTGCCGCCATTCAAACAAAAAATTTTTTTAACTTATCCAAGGTTCATACGATAGCGGCATCTATAATAATTAAGAATCCATCTATTTTTTATGTTTCGGATCACCAGGAGGGTGGAATCATGCACGCCAGGACACCCTCTTTTTTTTGAGCCCCCACTTTGACTGCTCATAACTTTGTGAATTCTATTTTTTTTTCTTTAATAATTTTCTTATGTAATAATAAAATATCAATAAACAAATGATAAAAAATCGATAGTGAAAAATATTATTGTTTCCTTTATACAGCGCTTCAAAAACCGGGCGAAATTCATGCCTCTACAGTAGAATACCCAGTAGAATTTAAAGGTTATGGAATTTTCATACCGTCATACCTATAGTACACCTACAAATAAATATTTGTTTTGGTTTTCTAACCCTCGAGCACCCTACAACAATTGCCAATAACTAAGAAATGGATTTTCCAAATTTTTCTTAGCAAAAATTCATTTTCGCCCTTGTGATTCTGCCCTTATAGTCAAAGTTATGCAACACATCGTATTAGAAATTGCAGCCTTTTAAGCAGTATAACAAGAAAAAAAAACGATATTGAGGATACATTTACTGCTATGAATATGTAGACTCCTAATGTGATATATTGTAGTTATGAGCTACACTAGCTGGTATTAAAGTAATTTTCAAACTTCATTCGTTTCTATTTTCCTTAAATGTTATTTAATACTAATAATTTCCACCATCTCTTATTTTAGATTTATTTCATATTTATTAAATGCTTAGTTTATTATCTGTTTGATAATTAGCTAAGTTTAGACCGATGTTGAAATAAATCATAGTGTCTTAAGTAATAAAATTAAATACAAAAATTAACCATAACAAAAAAATGTTATAACAATCCTCAGCTTTTTTCTTCACATATTGTTTAACAATTAATTTTCAATACTGTTTCGAATTATTTGTGTAAGTTTCACTATTGTAACGTATCTAAACCCTATATCAACTCAAATAAAAATATAAATATTCAATCCGCTTTGGAACATGCTTTTATTACATTCTGAATGAAATTTTCAAATATGATCCAAACCCAAACCATACACAAACATCTGAATACAGTATTCACGTAACTGTGTATTTGTGCATATATTAAAAATATAACATTGTGAAAGGTAGCAAATCAAATGTAAACTAGCTGTAAGTGGAATTCTGTCTTGAGGCAATTATGGCATCGTGCCTTAAGGCAAATTGCTGGATCTTCCCGTACCGTAACGAAATGTTCGTGGAATACTGAATGTTTTCAAATAAATTATTATAAATATTGTAACATTTTCTAATATTTATAAGAATTATATAAACTGAATTGCAGAGTTGAAATTATTTGTAAAGTATATTAGAATTATAGTAAGAATTAAAATAAAATCTGAAATATTTTCGCTATACAAAAAACTAAAAAAAAAAAAAAAAAAAAAAAAAAAAAAAAAAAAAAAAAAAAAAAAAAATGGAACAAAAAATTTTTGTTCCAAAATCAATTATTTTGTTAAGACAAGCAGAAAGTTTTTGAATCATTTAAATCGGACGCTTAGTTCTCTCAAAAATGCCATTTTTTACATATTTAGCTCCGTATCTTCAAAATGACTGGGCCTGCCTTTGCAAAAACTAATTAACACTTCTCTCAATCATTACTAACTGAATGTTTTTAGATCATTCAAATCGGATACTCCGTTCTCTCAAAAATTCGATTTCTATTTTCTGCACTCTTTGCTCCGTATCTCCGAAACGGCTGGACCTGCCTTTGCCAAAAACTAATCAGCTCTTTTCCCTATCAATACGAATAGAATGTTTTTTGAACCATTCCAATCGGTTGATCCGTACGCCCGAAAACGTGGGCGAAAATTTGTATCCATACATACATACACACACACACACACACACACACACACACACATCCATTTTTTCTGAGGTATGCCAAAACGTTCAGAAACCTTCAAAACGTCGAGAAATGTAAAAATTTTCAATTCCGATTTTCGGCCCATTACAATAACTTACCCTACGGGAAGTTAAAAAATCTCGATCCTCACATATTTCACAAAAAATCTATTGTCATAAAATTGGGTAAAAAAGGGATTCGCAAGAAATTGGCACAAGGCACGACGCATAGAAAAGGGTAAGGGGACTTTTTATAAGTTAGTTTTTATTCCGTCGTAAAAAGCTAAGGAAATAAAGTATTCATATGGTTATTTGGCGTAAAGTTTTATATCGTGCGTTCCACTTTAAAAAACATACGAAACAAACGAACTTACGAACAAAAAACATACTTGAAAGGAGGTTCTTAAATATTTAAAATATTTTTTAAATTTAATCTTTTAGTAACGATAGAAATATGATCTATATTAGAACAATAACGTGCTACATTTAATTATATTGGCTTTTACAAAAAAATCCTGCAGTATAGCAAAAATATTAAGAACAATTTTCCTCGAAATATAAAATTATAAGGTTCAAAAAAACATCACGCTCAGATTTAATTTCAAACCGAAAATTGCATATTTCTAAAAAAAATTGTTTATTAAAAAAAAATTATCCACTTATATGGTGATAATAAATTCATAAACAAACGGCATGACAACACATCGATGTGCAATATAAAAAAATGGTTTTTGGGTAGTTTTTCAAAGTTTATGGAGCAAAAATAAAATCCAATTGATGTAAAATACTCCCAAAATTAGTTTCAAAATTATAGAACTTTCTTGGCAAATAACTTTCAAGAAAAATTTAGTTTTCCTACTCTAGACCCAGCCAGAAAATATTAAGAATTTTTTGATTACTGTAAATATATTACCATAGTACACAACATCCCTCTAATACTCAATTAGTGCTCTTATTTTTAATAGAAGTTTTAATTATCATTTTTTGCGCATTTAGCTTCATATCTCCAAAAGGGCTGGACCTGCCTTTGCCAAAAACTAATCTCCCTATCAATAGGAATCGATTGTTTTATGAATTATTCAAATCGGTTCATCCATCGTCGTCGATAAAAATTCTATCCACACATAAATAAGCATTTAGCTTCGTATCTTCAAAACGGCTGGACCTGCCTTTGCCAGAAACTAATCCCCCTATCAATAGGAATCGATTGTTCTATGAATTATTCAAATCAGTTCATCCATCGTCGTCGATAAAAATTGTATCCACACATAAACACACATACACACATACACACACATCCGTTTTTTTCTGAGGTATTCCAAAATGTTCAAAAACTCTGAAACGTGAAGGTATACAAAAGTTTTTATTTTCGATTTTGAGCCTATTGCTATAACTTACCCTACGGGAAGTTAACAAAAAAGGCAAAGGGAATCATTGATTTGTGGTGGCTCTCATACCATGGACCTGTCTTCGGACATGTCAGTATTAAATTCAAGATTTTACATCGCATTATTCTTCTCAAGCCAAACTGATTTCAGCCAGAATTCCAGTCTAGTAGTCTTCCAGTAAATAAAATTATCCACCGAATGGAAATTTTCCACTTCGAAAGGGTTAACAAACACTGATCTTCTCCTCCACTCCTCCGCAATATTGGCATAGGTTTGGGTTTTGTGACTTGTATCGTATTGTAGGTAAACGCGATTTTAACATAGAAACATGCCCACGAAGGACATAAAAACATACAACATCGAGTACGACAGCGGTTTCAACAATATAAAATCGCACGTAAAGCGTCTCTTTCGAAACACGAATGTTTTTTCAGGAGGGAAAAAATACAAACGAACCGCGTATAATAATAAACAAAATTTCGGCAAAACGTAAACGAAAATTATAAAGGTCAAGCAAATATTTTTGTAAAGCTTTGATCGTTGGAAAATTTCGATATTGTTGTATTCCACCAGAAGACTTGCTGCATTTATTAAATGTAAATTGAAACCAAAAATTCAAATTTATTAGAGAACAACTTTAAATATTGCGCAAAATTCTACAATCGCATAAATCTGAGATAATGGATACAACTAGCATAAACTCTCAATTCATTTTATAAACGATTTCCCAAATTTTATAGAGAATCAAACAAAATTAGTTCTTCTGAATACCCATTTAGTACTTGTTTTCTTTTTAGTGAGTAGATTCGATTTTTTTCTATTTTCTAGAGTTTTTAGATACAGATTTGAACATATTTTCCAATTTATTAGTACGTCAATATTTTCATATTAAATTTAAATAAACTGCTCTTGAACTCGTATATGAAAAGTTCTGATGTTTGAGATAAAAATTCAATCCAATTGAAAAACTTGGTCAAAATTCGACATATAAAGTCATGATAATACCACATTTACAACAACACAAATATATAATAGTTAGCTACTATAAAATAAAAAAAATCAATTCATATTGATGATGGATTACACCTACTGTTCATAATATTGAGAAGAAAACTTGCTTTTGACAAATTTTGAAATGTAAAGAAGTAATTATTATACTATCATTTATAAAACAAAGACAGTTGATTTTTATTGAAGAAGGAAACTGGAGCAAAACGAAGATTTGAAAATTAATTTGATGATAATGGCGAGTACTATTCATATTTCAAAACTGTAATTTATATTTTTGACACATGATTTCACTAATATATAATATAATATAGTGAAGTTTCTACTGACAACAATGTTAATTTTACCTTTAAAATGTGACATATCAACGAATATTTGTGAATGCTCCAACATTTCTAACTTTTTTCCTTAATCCTCTATTTGATTGTTAAGTAACATAAGGATAGTAACAAAACTATTACCAACATTAAAATTTAATTAGATACTAATATTTTGTCTATTAAATTAAGTTAAAACAAAAATATTCAATGCACTTGGAATGAAATGAAAATTATGAACAACGGGGTAAAACAAAAATATTCAATGCACTTTGGTAATTATGAGCTTTCAAGTACAACCAAGAGCTTTAGTCAAATTGCAATATTTTTTTAGATATAGTGATTATATATTATTATTTTTGTTCGTTTAAACTTTGAAACCGTATTTCATAAATGACATTTGTAGAACCACAGTCAAAAATATTGACACAATCTGTCCAAGTTTTCTAGAATTAAGACTATTCATAGTTCAACTATGAATTTAAAATTTTCAAAATTGATCGAGTTTGAGAAGCCCTCCTAAAACATATACTAAATTTCCTTGGCAAGTTTCATTATAAGTTTAAGCATTTAATCAGGATTGCAAAATAGTACAATACTTTTTAGTTTCATACTAAAAAAAATAAAAACATAATAATAAGGCGAATTCATAGATTATTCAAAATCTAACTTTTCTTCTTAAATTCTCTATTTGATCCTCAGTTAGCACTACTAATTAGTAACAAAAGTGTTATCAAAATACAAATTTAATTATATACTAATGTTTTGTCTATTAAATTATATATACAGGATGTCCCAGAACTCAACGTTAAGCCAAAATAGGATGACAGTATTAATTGCAAGTATCATGAAACAATAAAAACCAAAATATTCAATCCACCTTGAAAATCATGAGCTTTTAAGTAGAACCTAGAACCGCCCAGTCAAATTGCGATAATTTTTCGGATATTCTAGTTAAATATTATTATTGTTCATTTGTACTTTGGAACCGTATCCGTAAATAAAATCTAAAACAGACAAAAATAATAATTTTAAAACTAAAACAAATTAAAAATTAAGACAATTTGTTAAACTATGAATATATTTTTTCAAATAAAGTTAATAAATGGCAGCTTCCATTAAAATTTGTGTATTTGATCAAAATTGCAATACCATTTTCGAAAAATTTTCACAATACAATAATATGATTTTTGCTAACGCATTTTACTCCCAATTTTTCATTTTAGTAGTAAAATTGTTCTTCATTAAATGTGAAGACATGAGTGAAAATTTAACAGTTTTAGCTATTTATATTTTATTTTAACAACAGCTTTAATGAGATTACATTATTTAATTAAAATTTAATTCCAAATAAACGATATCCACAATCAAACTTATTCCAATGACATTTTTAGCAAGTTCAGTTACACATGACGATCGAATGCGAACACCGAACTTATTTTTCATATCGCGAGCACGAATAATACGGAAAAGTCGAGGAAGAAAAACAACATAACAACGTCCAAAACGAAACTGAAGGAGCTTCTCGCTTTGCCCATGAATAATGTATGAGACGACAGGTAGCTGCTACTGAACACTTTAAAAACATCGAAAGAGACGGTGTCATAGTCGAAATCTCACATACAGAACAGACATTACTATATAGATCGATATTATTACCAAAGCTTTGGGAAATTTATATATAGAAAATTAAAAAAATATAAATTTTTGAATACAATTCTATAAATATGTCCATTACTAAATATTTGTTTCAAAAACTATGTTTTCGCCCCAAAATTGCCTTACCATAATCTAATAATGCGACTACTACTTACTTCTTACATTCATAATACACTATTAGATTGATTTTAATATATCTTAGAGATATTCGTTTAAATCTTTCATATATGTAAATAATTAACTGGTGATCATATACTGCTAGTCCTCATATGTTTTCCATTTTATAAAGTGGAAAACGATACAAAAGGACGGTGACGTCACTTAGTGAACGAGCGTTGCCGATAATCGTGGAACACTTCCGATTGATTAAATGTCATATGCATAGATCTTATAATATATAAACCGATTTTTTATGTACATTTATTTCACAGGGGTAATATTATTAATATCAAAATTTTTATAAGTAAAGAGATAGGCAGATACGTTGACAGGTAGACTGGTATACCAATTTTTCGGTAAACGCCGAAACATGGAGACAGGTAAGTCAGTAGGTAATTAAGCAAGTAGATAAATAAATTGGTAGACAGATATGAGTGGTTGTCTGAAAATAGGTAGATAGGTAGACTAGAAGACTAGTAGACTGGCAGGCAGGTAAATAGTTAAACAGGTAGATAGATAATTACGTAGATAGATAAACAGGTAGACTGCTAAATTTGCATCAGGTAAACTGATAAACAAGTAAACTAGTGGACAATGGAACTGGTGGACTGGTTAATCATGTTAATTTCAAAGTATGTATCAAATATCCAGAAAGAGTAGTGATACCACATGAAATTTTTATTTTATTCACCATAAAGATTTTATTCACCAGTATTATCTGAATCACTCAAAATACAAGTAATAAAGGTCACTAAGAGACACTATTGTATTCCTATTTTGCTAACAAGGGCAACCTCAGGGTTTACTGTTCTAGGATTTTCATAAAACTTCACATAATGATAGAATTGATAGTCAAACTGAATAACTTAAAATATTATAGGCCTATGAAAAATAGATTAATTATGAAAATTAATTGAAGGCATGAAAAATAGACAACACTATTTCTAGTGCTACTTTTTATGTCTCGATACTTGGATTAATAGATATGAGAGTTAGAAATAATCAGGTTCAGATTCTGTCAACGTATAATTTTTTTTAATGTTTGAATTATTCTATTTAGCAATGTTTTTTTTTATATATGATTTATTGGCTTTATAAGCTAGTACATTAGCCATATACTAAATTACATAATATCTACACTATCTCTTAAAGTCTAGTCTTACGTATATATCATTTAGCAATGTTGCAAAAATATTTATAATTATTAACTGAATGCATATATTTTTTGTGAATAAAAACTGATATATTTGAAACAAATCAATAATTTTGAAAATTTTGGATTCCAAATTTATATAAAGCATTATTTTTGACTGTGGTTCTAGAAATTACTTATTTTTAGTTATTTGCGAATACCGACCCAACGCTTAAATTAATAAAATTAATAAAAATAGACTAAAAGAAATCACATTTTTACCAAAGCTCCAGGTTATACCGAAAAGCTCATAATTTCAAACAACGTTATATTTTTTACGCGATAACACTGAGAGCAATTGTGTCATTATTTTTGATCATAATCCTGGAAATTATTTATTTCTAGTTATTTGCGAATACAGATAAAAGGCTTAAATTTACAAAATGATTAAAAATAAGGCACGATAATTGAAAACAGGTCACATTTTTACCAAAGATCTACGTTGCACTTAAAAGCTCGTACTCTCAAACTGCGTGATATAATTTTTTTTCTAATCTTTTTCATGATAGTTATGATCAATACCCCGTGCTTCTGCTTGACGTTGACACCCATATATACACATATTCAAATAATTATTTCATCAAAATATGATGTGTATCTACAGCTTATTCATATTCAATTTTCTACTCTAGTCTTATGAAAATTTCCCACCATCGAGACGCCTATATACAAGTGTTTGATAAATAAGGACAATTTATCGCACGTACTTGAAATATAATAAATTCGGTAGATGCGAGAATAATTTGTGATTTACGGCTTATTTGTCAGTGATGTTTACTTGAGTTTTTGTTTCATATTATGAAATATGATCGCACAGTGTCTTCTCTCGGGGTTCACTTTCGAAAATATATTGGATATTTAATCTTCGCGTCCGAATCGTTATTAATAACTTCGAACGTTTCGAAACGGCTGAGAGTTCGAGTTATCTGAAGACCTTGTTACGAGATGTGGATCGTGATTGTTACAAAATTAATACAAATATAATAAATTATGATACCCTCGTCTTACGGACGATAAAGTAATTTTGGCACTGAATCAACGTTCAGCATTAATATTTGTTGATTTTACTTTATTTGAAATGGTTCGTGTGGGCCGCAGAATAAATAAGTAACTCATGGAAGGTATATTTGTATAATATTATTGTTTCGGAGTTCCAAATATAACCGTTTCTGAATAATAAGATCAGTAAAACAATATTCGTGTACTATTAGACTGGCAACTAAGTAAGTGCGGCTTTAATTCAATTGGATTCTTAGATTTGCTGGCATAGTCCTAATGTAAAATACCTTTTGTTAACACATTGTAAAAATCAGTTCTTTGATCCATTGTCTAGTTTACAATTTGGCGTTGATTGAAATATGCAAACCAAATCGAAACTTTTTGTCATATTTTACTTTTTGATTTCTGCAAAGGTAAAGACGCATTTTTAGATAAAAAAAGTTCTGCAGTGCTTAAGATGATGAAGCCTTAAAATTCGACAGTGTCGAAATTGGTTTGTCGATTTTCTGGCGATTTTTCAACAAAGATAAAAAACGCTCGAGTCGTCGAATTGATGTTCATAAAAATAAGAATTGTCTACTTTGAACTGTTATCACAAACCAAGTAATCAAATACGATGTCTAAATTAAGCAACTAACAAAATCAAACAATGCAGTTGACATCACATATCATTGGCCACCCCAAAAAAAGTTATTGGAACTTGGTTGGGATCTTTTGCCTAATCCACCAAATAATCAATTCTGATAAACAACTAAATTAAACAACTAACAAAATCAAACATTTCAGTTAAAAAGAAGCAGCCTGAATTGGCAAGACCAAACGGTGATTTATTCCATTATTCATCTCCTACAAAATGGTAAACAAATCAATAATATATGCTGGTGTCAAATTGTATATGCTTCTGTTTTTTACTAATAAGAACCAGAAGTTTTATGAAAGTGCACAATTAACCATACAGTTTTTGCACTTTGACATAACTGTTTGTTTCGCTCTTTAACCAGAAGTTTTTTGCTAATAAAAACCATATTGTCTTTAGATTTTAAGTATACGTCCTAGTAGAAACCTTGATTTGATAAACAATAGGATTAGAAGAATATTTTATCCCGTTTCCAGTAAATAATTATAGTGAAAATAATAAAACAAATGAAAAATCTGTGCCGTGTAAAAACGTAAGTTTATTGAAGTAATATGCATTATTCGTGGTTACTATATATTTTTGAGGTTATTAAAATAGAAATTATTTTTATAGACAGATACTACAGCTGTTCAAAGAATGAGTCTCTATCGGCAGCAAAAAAAGAATAACGCAAGCAGTCAATGAATGTATGTTAATTTTAATTATATAAAGTTCTTCAAAAACAATTACATGATAAGTGAGGTTGTGGAAACAAAACTTATTTAGGCATTGTTTAACATTCGCTCTTTATAAAACTTCTTGAATAGTAAACAATTCAATGATATATGCTGGTGTCAAATTGTACCTGCGTAATTGAGTTGCACAAAAAACAGATCTTTAATACTTTAACAAAGACCCGCACTCACTTAGTTGCCAACCCAATACAATGTACCACATTGATTCCAACCAATTTTTCTATCAATAACTACTAATTGAAACAAACCAAAGGTTTATTTTCCCTTAAACTCACACAAAGATATCAAACATAGACTATCTAATATGCAAATTTGTCGTCAGAAGACAACCGACAAAAGGCGACCGCCAAGTCGAAACGAGACAACGGCATGTGAGAGTTTAACCCCAAGGCGTTGGTGCCATCAGCGTATGCTCGAGCTCGGAAGACACTCTGTAAAAATCTCGTTCTCGCGGAATGGAAATGAGCTTTCTTTACAAAAACATCGGAAAAAGCTTTTTTTCCTGCGACGGAAACCGCTGGAGCTTCACGACGCTCCTTAGTGCTTTTCTTCCCGGTCATTAGGGGGCTGCGGCAACGCAACAGCAACGAAAATGCATTAAGACGAGTTCACTCCGCTGAATATATTATAAAGAAAAAATTCATTTCGCAATTGTGGTATTCGTTGAAACTAATTTTATGGTGGAAACTTCTTGGAAGCCGTTCTTATGTAAATAGAGAATATATTGTTTCAGATACTTGTAAAATTATGAAAATTGAAAATGGAAATAAATGCAGAAGTTGAACACATATTGTTGCCATATTTATGGAGATGTACAAGCGTCAGAGTTTGGTGTTGTAAATACTGAATATAATTTTTTATGTATGTTTGAAAGTTTGTGTGTGAGTAAATGATAGAAGCCAAATAGCTCATAAGATTGTACTGTATTCTGATTGCTATTGAAAATAAAAACAAACAAAAAATGAAACGAGACATGAATAGGAAAATGATAAGAAAACGTAATAAAACTAGTTGGTATAGGTATTTTTCCTTGAGGCAAGTTACATGAACTTCCCGATATAAGTAAATAATCGACTTAATCAATCATAAATTAATTTATGAGTGATTAAAAGTATTCCGAATGTATTTATTACACATAATTTAAAACAAGCGAACACTCTTTTTAATTTTAGTTTTAACAAAAGTCTAAGAACTACTAATTCTCTCAAACTTTAATGAATTTCTAAAATCAAACTTTTTGTCTTAAGACCTTAATATTTCAGTAAGTTCTATAAATCCATAAAAATCAGCTTAAATTTTTTTTAACAGTTAATTACAAGAAAAAACGGCTCGGTAAATTTTTACCTAAAACTAATCAGTATCGTTCCCAACTAATATCTTTTAAATGAATTGGTGGAAATGGAAAAACTGTGCTATGTATTTGCTAACCTAACCTAAAAATCAAATATTTTTATCATAAAAGCTTCTTTCTAATACCCCCTTGATAACACATAAGTGAAGTTAGGATGGCACAGCAAACACATAGCACGTTTATAGTTTTTTTACTACCAATTTATATAAAGATAGACCCGTAAAATAGTATTACCACAACATTTTTAGTTCATCGGAGATTTGCCCTCTATGTTTACATTATTACTAAATTTGCTGTAAGTAGCATTTTATTTTATGCAAAGTTGCATTTTTAGCAATTAATCGATTGATTGAAATTTAGCAACTACAATTTTAAATTGTAACGTCAAAAAGTGCAAATGAATATTGATATTCAAGCTATGGGTTTTCTATTTATTTGGCATCTCAAGTAACAGAATTTGAAGAAAGTTGGTGCCTCATCTATATATAATAAATTAAAGTCTACTTATCACACGGTTTATCAAGATTGTTACTGAGAATTAACATGTGTGAGACGTTTAAGTTTATATAAATTGCACCTGAAGTGCGCAAAACTATTGAGCAATTCCAAATATTCCTTCTGCGTGATATGTAACAACAAAACAACACGTTTAAAAACCATGATATCGCAAAGTCAATATCCTTAGAATTTCATCATGGAATTCTTGTAAATCTAATATTCGTTCTTATTTTCTGGTAATGTATGCAAACATCGGATTCCGCAAAGTGGGATAAACCGAAGCTACAAAACCATTCTCGACAATAGCAATGGCACATTCGTGTACGATATGTCAAGCACAATGCGAAGCCACTCCAACATTCGATCACATCGGTTGTCGACTCTTCGGGGAATAGAAATAATCACGGAACACATTCTAGCATTAGGATTCTCGGCCCACGTCTTTAGATTGTAAAAGCGTGACGATCGTTAGAATAATATCAGGAAAGGGGGTTAGATATAAATACATCTGACTTGATCATCTAAGATTTCGAACAAGAAAGGTCTATAATAAGAGAATCGATTTTTTATTGAATTATTAACGCGAATGAACATGACAAACAAAATGTAATAAATGATGAATTTCAGTAAAAGCCATTTAAGACAATCATGCCTAATAAAATTTCCACATAATTTGCCTAGTTACCTCATTGCCTATTGAAACATATTGTTTTTATCCTATCTATGTATGAAGTATGTTTGTTCGAACAAGTTTACATGATTGCATTGAGCCGTCTACCTCGCTTCATGCAGATTGAAACATTGTTCCTATCCTGCATACTACATTATCTCGCTTAAGA
>NW_020538115.1:0-25861 GCF_003426905.1 Ctenocephalides felis
TAAGATTGAATCAATTTTTTAAATGTAAATCGTTTTCTTGAATCTATGAAACTATCTCAGAAATAACTCTCAGAATAGAGTATAAGAGTATTATTATTATCTCTTAGAATAGAGTTTTATAATTACAATATATTGTCGATTTGTTATTTAAAATTTGTTCAAATATAGTAGAAAAGCTAAGATAACATAAGATAACAATAACAAAACAAATAGATAACAAAAGGAACAAACATTGGATAATTACAAATTTTTATACTATTATTTTATAAATAAAAGCTAAATTATCAATTAATATGAATCAAGATTTTAATGTAAATCGTTTTTTGAATCTATGAAACTATCTCATAAATAACTCTCAGAATAGAGTATTAGAGTATTATTATTATCTCTTAGAATAGAGCTTTATAATTACAATATATTGTCGATTTGTTATTTAAAATTTGTTCAAATATAGTAGAAAAGCTAAGATAACATAAGATAACAATAACAAAACAAATAGATAACAAAAGGAACAAACATTGGATAAATTACAAATTTTTATACTATTATTTTATAAATAAAAGCTAAATTATCAATTAATATTGAATCAAGATTTTAAATGTAAATCGTTTTTTTGAATCTATGAAACTATCTCATAAATAACTCTCAGAATAGAGTATTAGAGTATTATTATTATCTCTTAGAATAGAGCTTTATAATTACAATATATTTGTCGATTTGTTATTTGTTCAAATTTGTTTAAATATAGAAGAAAAGCTAAGATAACATAAGATAACAATAACAAAACAAATAGATAACAAAAGGAACAAACATTGGATAAATTACAAATTTTTATACTATTATTTTATAAATAAAAGCTAAATTATCAATTAATATTGAATCAAGATTTTAAATGTAAATCGTTTTTTTGAATCTATGAAACTATCTCATAAATAACTCTCAGAATAGAGTATTAGATTATTATTATCTCTTAGAATAGAGCTTTATAATTACAATATATTTGTCGATTTGTTATTTGTTCAAATTTGTTTAAATATAGAAGAAAAGCTAAAATAACATAAGATAACAATAACAAAACAAATAGATAACAAAAGGAACAAACATTGGATAAATTACAAATTTTTATACTATTATTTTATAAATAAAAGCTAAATTATCAATTAATATTGAATCAAGATTTTAAATGTAAATCGTTTTTTTGAATCTATGAAACTATCTCATAAATAACTCTCAGAATAGAGTATTAGAGTATTATTATTATCTCTTAGAATAGAGCTTTATAATTACAATATATTTGTCGATTTGTTATTTGTTCAAATTTGTTTAAATATAGAAGAAAAGCTAAGATAACATAAGATAACAATAACAAAACAAATAGATAACAAAAGGAACAAACATTGGATAAATCACAAATGTTTATACAATCAATTCATTATAGAGGACTAAGTTCAATTCAAAAATCTTATTGAAATAAATATAATTTTGACATGCTTTTCATGTAACTAAATTTATTCAACAATAAACTTATTATTTCGATTAAAATTGCTGAATATTGCATATGGAATTCCAACTTTGTATAATTAGACTTCATCATGCACAAACCTGAAAATTATAGATAACATTTGTTAATTTGCGTTCAAGTCTTTATTTCATAAGAGAACTTGTTCAGCTGTTAGATATACTTTTATATGAAGTTAAATGATTTTACTTAAGTTACTTGTTCTGAATAAGTTCATTATTATTATTATTATTATTATTATTATTATTATTATTATTATTACTACTATTTTAAACAGCAATTAGAATTTAAGAGTCATGTAAGCTGTTGTGCTAATTAGACTTCATACTAGTCAGTTCTGCAGAGGGCAACTCAAACATATTTGTCCCATTTATGTGTGAATTATTATTACAATGTCTGTAATAGGATGAATATTTAATTGATGCAGAAATGCGGAATCAAGGCTATTTTTACTTGGGAACATATTGTTATATATATTTCCAAGCAAAAACTGTTGTCACTACTGTTAGACAACCGGGATTGAACCTCTAGTATTTGTATCCACTTACCAACGAGTAAACTCTCTAAAAATAAGTGTCTGTAATAATATTTATTACTATTGATTCTTCATAAAAAGTAAATTAATACATATTACTAAGGTGACCATACGTCCCGGATTGGCCGGGACAGTCTAGGATTTCCACATTGTGTCCCGGGTTTTTCTTAAAGCAATATTTGTCCCGGATTTTGATTTTTTGTCTCGGATGTCCCGGTTTTTCGAAAATTAATAGTTGAATTAACCAAAATTAAGACAACATACTAACAGATGCTAATTGTTTCAAATAAAAAATAAAAAATAAGATATAATATCATAGATAAAGAAGTATTGCATATGATAGTTGAAGTATAAAGCTTTCACTAAAAGTCCGCAATTATGATAAAAAAAGATTCATTTGAAAAAACTGTTTTTTTATTGTATCTTTGAATATTTATTGTATCCCCCCGACGTCCCGGATTAGCATAACTGAAAATTGCCGTCCCGGATTTGACTTAAAAAATATGGTCACCTTACTTATTACAAATAATATATCTGGTATCTGAACAAGTCTCTTTTATCAAATAAAAAGACCAGAACTTTACATTAACAAATGTTAAGAACAATTACAAATTAAAAGCATTGGCAAAATATTATTATCGATATAACAATAAAACATCATGTAACCTGCAGAGAAATTACAGATTTGTATTTATAAAGTTATCTTATAACTTTGGCAACAAAATATTAGTCACCGTGCTTTCGAGGCTATTCTCAAGTAGAGCGAACATACAAAACTTTCACGGAGATTAATTCTGCGCCCGTAAGATGCCTTAAATTACTAAAGCCAGTTCTAAAGTACCATTAATTATTGGCTTACTTACTTAAGAAATAGCAACACTTACGTACAATCAGCCAAACATTTACATTTTATAAATCTTGCTCTAACAAAGGAGCTTGGTAATAATTGAAATCGTTAATATAATAAATTAATTCTTTGAATTTATTTTCTATATTTAATTTTTAACAAATGAAATATAAGTTAACACTTTCCACTCGCGAATTCCGAAATTTATGTGAATTTTGCCGCCGGACAAATATTTAGGAGTCCATGAAGTCAAAAAATTTGTAGAAAGAAGGTGAGAAATAGTATTATACAAATGGTATATCAAAATTAAACAATGAGATGATCAATTTTACAACAAGGCTTTATGGACAATAAAATGGCTAACGCATAGATAAATTAAGTTAAAAAAGTTGGGTTAACATTACAACAATAAATTCTTTCCAAAAACACTGTTACCAAAAATACGCATAAATATTTTAATCTCCACGAATAAATATTATAGAGATAATAAGTTATTAAATAAATTTATTAGTAGTTTAATATTTCTTTAAATATTTTATTTAATCTTTGAATATTGAAGTAAAATACATTTAATCCATCTCTCCGCTCACATAAGGTGCGAGAAAGAAACTCAGAAACACTATCTGGCAATGACATATCGTATTTCTTATATTATTTTACTGCTTTTATTATCGAAAATCTGTCAATAGCAAGTGGGGCCTACAGTTCGATTGATATGGAATTAGATAACAGCTGAGAATGACTTTATCGTATATTTTTTCTTTGTTGAATAGTACAACCCACGCGTACGGAAATCAACCCCCATATATTCACATATACAGAATTTATTATATATATATATATATATATATATAATAAAATAATTTATTTTTATCAAATAATTACAAACATACTACTAATTTATAATATAACGAGAATTTTATTGAAAGATTAATAAATGCCTATATGCAAGACGAGACCAGTAGCATTGGGATCTATTTTGATATTATAATGCAATTAATACTGTTGAAGGATGTAAAACCTTTTAGAAACATACAATGAATTCCCTAAAACCTGTACCTTTTTCTTCGAAGTTTTTCGGATCGTCCACAGTGACATGCAAGTTCGCTTTCAATTATATTATTCCATAGTGAGTCGGTAAATTCATTTCAAAGCATTTCGCGTCCGGCACTCGTCAAATGAAAACACGTCAGGTACGGAGAAAATGTGGCAAACACATTTTCTATACGATGATATGGCAATACATGTCGTAATACTTCGTCATTTTCTATATAATTCTTTTACTGAATCACACCAGGTAGGAGAAATAATGGAATTTTATGCACCAGCGCTTTTTTGAAATTGTTCCTAAAATTAAAATTAGTTTATAAAGTATTTTATTTGGCTTTTACTGATAATAGATACCACAATATATTATTAACTCGTATTGTATATAAAATTCAGGATAGGGCAGGCATAAAGGTCCATTTTGACTTTGATCAATTATTTTGTGAAAACCAAACAAATATATCACAATAAATAACGCATATCAAACAAAGAACTATTTGGCTATTTTCAGTAGAACTCTTAGCTAATCATTGTAGAAATATGTTATTTTAAAAAAAATTATCACCTTATCCTTTTTACCCAATAGGAGGGATAAAAAGGGACTTCCAGAAGGGAAAAAGTTCCACCATTTTATTTTAAATTTTAGGAAGTTTTTATAGCATAAGAGCTACATCATTTGATCAATGCGATGCAATTTAGGTTGAAAAACAAAATTAAAAATCACAACGTAAATAATCATTTTTAAACATAATAAATAAAAAAATCAACTTTTACTATTTTATAAATTTTGCCTTGGTAGTCAATCAGTCTCATTGTTTTTTGAATTAAAATAATTACAAAGGAGATATATACAACTTTGTTTGAAATTCAAATTTTATGGTTTCATTTTTTATGAACATCGCATTGGATACAGCTTTCTTATTGCACTTTGTCAGAATACATCATCAAAGTTGGAATAACAATCATTTTTTTTTAAACTTATTTTATAATGTTATTTATCATTTTGTTATTGTTTACACTTTGCCAATGTAAAAGTTTAGGTGGTCCTTTAAACCCTAATTGCATGTAAGCTATTTTAGAGGATATATAACAAAACTGTTGAATTTAACTTAAAAATAACATCATCATATAATACCTCTTATAAAACAATTAACTAACCTTTACTTAAACATTATATTCAAGTATCACAAACTAAACAACCATATTTAAAAAAACAAAAAACCTAACAACAAAAAAACTACTTTTGTTAAAAATTTGAAAATGTGGCCTAAACGGCCTCTCCTGATTGTGATTTTGTCAGATTTAAGGCGATGATTAATTACAGACATTTTTTTAAATGGTATCGTTAAAAAATCTACACCTTACTTGTTCTTGATATAATGGTGGTGTACCTTTTAACAGCAGGCCTTTAAAATTATTCAAATTGTAAAATTGCAAACAAAATATGTCTAATTTCGTATTTGTGTAATACCTTAGTTAACTAAATGGATATAATTACTTGAACCCTCAAATTAATTTTCTAGCAATAACAGTTAATAATGCTGATCCGTCGTTCCCTAATACATCACGAAAGCGGGGTTTCTCAGACAATCAAGTGTTGGCAAGAAGAAGTGTGAAGAATCTTGGAATATTGCCAAAGCGAAAATTATTTCAACTGCTCGAAAAGCCATAGAGAATAATTTATCAACGAATCCTTCTCTATTATATCTTGATTCATATTCAATATGCTTTCTCACATCAATCCGCACCTACGCTCTGGGGCTTTTCGGATATCGACAGCTGCGCGCGGTTTTTCGCGTCGGATGTTTAGAATATTTGATTGGGCAATTTGACTTACAAAGTTAAAGATTTAATGTTCGCGAACGGCTTTGGGAAAACTGATTTGTGTTTGTCGACTGTTAATCGAATACTATTTGATTCAGAATAGATTTTGTGAGAGCAGTCCTGCAAAGTGTGAGATATGCAATTTTTATTGAATCTTCTTTTTTATTTATTATTCAATAGATAACCAGAATACATTATTTCTATAAACCTATGTGATCCATTGAAGAGATCCCTCTGCTAGAATTAATCTATAGCTGTCTGTACATAATTTAATATTGCAGGTCCTTTGGTCATTTCTTCTTGAGTCTTCTTGTTTGTACCATTTTGTTAATTATTTGTATTTCACCGTTCGAATGATCATCGATTTTGTTGTGGTAAGAACAGCTCCGGGTCTTTATAATTTCATTTACAGTTTTAATTTCCAAAACCCTGTGGATAGTCTCATTGGTTATATACCAAGGCGCATCTGCCATTGCCCTTAATATTTTGTTCTGGGTACGCTGTATAATTTTTATGTTTGATGTACTTGGACATCTCCATAATTCTATTCCATAGCTCCATATTGGTACTAATATGGTTTTGTATATTAAAATCTTGTTTACGTATGACATTTTCGATTTTCTGCCAATAAGCCAGTACAATTATTTGAAATTTTTCATCGTTTGTTTGCTCTTTTGTTTGATATGGCGACCTTATGGAATGTTTTGATGAAAACATTTATCCAGAAGTTGATTACCATTTAATTTGTTGTTTTATATATCATTTAGTCACAAAGTTCAAAATTGTTTTGATTATTTATATTTTACTCACCATAAATAGTACAAAACTATTAAATTGCAAGGGATATAATTTTAATTATTACTTCATTGCCTTTATTATACAATTATTATATAAATATAGCCATTATATATCGGTTAATTTTTTATGAAGATAAACTCCATGAGGATTCGCAATTTATCAGTTGTATATGACGATTGAATCAGCTGTTTCTAATAATTACCTAATTGTCACATAGGCACAAAATTCTCTCAACGGTTTTGCCAAAAATCCTGATCTGATTTTAAAAATTTAAAATTTTATAATTCGAAAGGAGTACTGATTAGATTTTGGTTGAATTAGGCCGGACTATTTCTTCGTGATTAATTGTTCAAAACAGTTGTTTTGGCGATGCTGAAGAGACATTGCTTATTGAGATAATATTCATGGTTTTTTAAACAAATATTCTATTTAAGCTTAAATTAGGAAGAATCTCGGAATTCGAGATACCCAGCTGTAAGTCTATAAATACTGTATATTGACACCCTAAAAGTTGTCTCAAAACCTACATATAGTACGTACACCTTACTATATATGTAGGTTTTGAGACAAGTTTTAGGGTGTCAGTTATTCTGTAATCACAAATATAATTTATTATTTATTGTTTTGTTATTGTTTTACGTGCTATTTGGAGGTTATCTAAAGTTCTTCCGGCCTTGCTGTTAGATTTTGGAATAACGTTTTGTGTAAAAATTATTTAGTATATAAGCAGAAGTGAAGATTTAGTTAGTCAGTCAGAAGTCAAGAGTCAAGTCGGGCTTACTGTTGAGATACTTTTAAAAATGTAGTCTCTGATTATCGGTAACCAAAAGGTTATCAAACAAATTTTTAATTGTAAAATTAGTAAACAATAAAAATATCAAGATCAACCAAGGACCAGTGTTTTTATCTTATCAACCGCTCAGATCCAGCTACCAAATAACCTCCCATAATCACAGGAGTGATCAAAACAACCCCCAATTACAATTCACAGTATACAATATTTACAGACTTACAGCTGGGTATCTCGAATTCCGAGGTGAACTTACTATAATAACTGGACTAAAAATATTATAGTTCTCAATAGTTTCATTATACAAATTCGATAACTAATGGAACGCGTGCTTTAAACAAATCTTTTAAAATATTATAAATTTTAATGATTTAATTAAAAATATTCAATAAATATTAGATCACGTGCTTAGAATACATAATGTACCGTGTATATTATTAATTAGATATCGCCGATATAAGTCGTTTATTTTTACTTATTGGAATGCTTATGCAATTTATACCTAGTTATTAAGATCCCGAAGGGTAAGTTTTAGTAACTAAGAGCACAGATCAACCAATTTGAATTGTTAAAAAGCTTCTAAAAAAATTTAAAAATAGGAAGTTCCAGCAATTTCATTTGAGGCACAATACCATGCACCACTAGTTCTGATTTTTTTACCTGATTATGCTGTAACTCATTGTTATTTTTACCATGTGTGTATTTTCTAAAGCCTATTTATAGAGCTGTAGAACATGTCGGTTAATCTACAATAAATGCGGCACCAGGGCGTACTGCGAACGATCGCGCTTTTCTGCCTGCCGATGTTTGAATAATAAATTAACAAATCAGCCCACCTGCGCCATCGGTCAAGCGTGCCGCCCACCCGCGCCGAACGCCGTCCCGAACTTTATGTGCTTGAAACGCCTGCAACGCGCCGGCAAATTCGATACAAATTTAGAATACGCAGCTAAACCAGATATATAAATCGCAGTTAAAAATGGGGATAAATAATAGATAGATAAAGTCAAACAACTATATGCAATAATTCAACTTGTCAATATTTATTGAAGATTGTAATGGGTGGCTGGAAGGTTAAAATCAAATATTATGCCAAATTTTGTATTGTTTATTGAACTGACTGAAACAGTTTACAATAAACGAACTCAAAGAACTAATTAATTAGTTCATGAAAATTTTATAACAATGAAAATTGTATCGTCAGTTACTTGTTTATTGTATTACGTTATACTATTATACTATATTATTACGTTCTTACTAAGTGTGTTAAAAAAGTATTTATATAAATGTACGAAGTGATTATAACAAATATAGGCATTTTAATACTTTAATATATTCAGCTTTAACTAAAATATTAGAACAATATAATATTAGAATGGTTCATAATCCTTTTGCTTTTTATTTATAGTACTTTACTGGTAATGTACTTAATATTCTGAAGAGTTGTTGTGAAAAGTATGGAGATATTCTAAAATACTAGGTCGCTCGCCTTCTGAAAAAAATTAATATGCTTCAAAAGTGAATATAAAATCTTTAGTGTCAAAGAAAATATCATGAAAAATGTATTTAATTTCACACTGAAAAAGCATTTCATAACTACAACTCAAAGAAGTAATTAAAATTTTTAGAGAATAAATAAAGCTATTAAACAAAGAAGTATCATTGATTTTCCAGTAATATCTATAATTGATTTTCTAATAATATTTGTATGGACTTGATATGGGCTTATACATGCCTTGTCAAACCTTATCCTGATTGACTCATAGTTGTAATTGGAAGTTTATTCATTTTGCTAAATATTATTATGTGATTTTTTAAAGAAAGTTATTCCAACTTTGCTGACAAAAATTTTCTGACAAAATACTAGTTCAAGGTTATATACAATGGTTACATACAGTGTCATCTATGTGAAAAATGATCCAATTAAGCTATTTATTTTGTATTGATTGAATAATGTAGCTACCATTTCGATTTTTTTTCAATTAAAAATCAGACATTGGATCTGTTTGCCCCTGACAGTCCCATTTGTATATGGTATAAAGAATCAGGTCACAAATTTTTAAAAAACAATAAAAAAGATACATTTCTACAATGATGAATATATTAATGAATTAGCTAGGAGTTTTACTGAACATAGTCAGATATGCGTTATTTATTGTGATATAATTAGTTTGGTTTCTAAAATATAATTGCCATAAGTCAAATTGGACCTTTGATCCCCGCCCTACGCTATCTAATTTGTGAAAAATTGTAATACCTGAAGATAAAAAACTCTACCTAAAACCCTTAAAATGTAAATTACATTATATAATGCAGTAAATATTTTTATGTTAAAAAAAAAAGACTTGATATGAGAATTTTTTTTTTCGGTAACAGTATCAGTTTTATTCTTACTCGTATTTGATTTTTGCTGCTTAATTTATTATCATTTATATGCATATGGCCATGAAAATTTCTGCTCTTATGTACTATTTAGTAAATACTAGTTAAAATACGATCTGCATAACATTTACAAAAGTTTCATTTGCAAGTTCTCTATCATCAATATATAATATAGTCTTATACTAGTTTCGCATATGTTGGATTATATCTCTCGCTTGTTAGAAACTTGATTGTCTTATCTACATATGTGAAACTTCATAAGCTCAGGTACTATTAAGCCACGACAATTTATTCTCTTGAAACTTCCTAAAGCTGTTTGCAAATCTAAGTTCAAATTACTAAAATTTTACCTCGATTTACCAAATATAATTTAATTATATTTATATATTTGTGAATGAATTAACGTTAACGGCAATTAATTTAAATGATAAATTAATATGATAGTGCATATACTATATAAGTTAATTATCACACTACTTTTTGAAAACGGCCAGTCCTATGTCAAAATATATCATGTCTCACGTGTATGACGTATATAAAACATGCAATGATAATTGCATTACAAATGAGATAACATCTATTTGACCATATATGCATTTTTATACGATATCATTTTATAAAAGTCAAATGTACTAAAAATAATGACACCGTTGCACGGAGCTATGCGATTATGTAATAAATCTAATAATCAAAAGCTCATATTGCAATTTGATATGCAGCTCACCGGCGAGATCAACAAGTACCATTATAAAATACATGCCACCGCTCAATCATCGGTTGAAAATAGGAAGCATTGGATTATTAATTAGCCTTATAATATATTTCAAAAATTAATTGTTAATTAATTGCATTATCGTTGCGGTTTGATGGCCACTGAACGACAGGGCCCGTATTGTGTTCGCCAAATGCTGTCGGTTGCAGCCGGAATATGCGGGCTTCGGTGGCTGTCGATTAATTTGCAATCGTAATATTGTGCAGGATAATTGATTTTGCATTGCCATACCTGATTATTCCGTATTTGGAAATTTCACCTTTATTATCATGGTCCTTCAGGTTAGAGTGACCGGTTTACAATATATATTTAGTCACTATTAAAGTCGTTATAGAAATAATAGAAAAATATCATTACTATTATTTTTGAGATGTGGGTTAAAATGTTAATTGCATTGACAGTCACATGTGTCTGACGCTAAGGCGTTTCATATGAGCCATGTCTGACATATGCGAGTTGGTAGAAGGTCACACCAGTCACAAAAGACGGTCGATGTTTCAAAAGCTCAGTATATCAGGAACATGACTTTTGGCTTACTACAAAAGCTAAAATGAAATAAACTTAGTTATATAATAGTTAAACAATATAATAAACTTAAATTGTTTATAATAAATGGAATAAACTTAGTTATATAATAGTTAAACAATATAATATATTGTTTTGGTTGAAGAAATACATTTTAATAATTTCTGATATTCATATCTGTGTGACATAAAACCTAGTGTCTTCGCAAGAATATTGGCATGCAATTTTTTTTGATACACTAAGTTTGCTTGATACATGTTTACCTAAATTATCTAATAAAATTACCAAGTGAAAATATTTCAGGTACTATCGTGGGGATTAACGTGTTAAGGAAATTCATTTTATATCTGAATTATTTAATGCTTTAATAAGATTGCAAGACTTGCAATTGCAAGATTGCAAGAATGCATTAAGACTTTTTATTTTGATTACCGGTTTTGAACTAGTGAAACATTATATGGATTTGATCAAGATACATATATGTATCATATATATATGTATATATATATACATATATATACATATATGAATTAACAGTACACAAGAACTGAAACAATTGCTTGTCTATATGCAATTGCTGAATATTTGCAAAGATACTAAAATTTTATTAGATTTTAAAATTGATATGCTTATATTTTAATTCAAATGCAAAAAAAATGCAGGAGGTAAAAAACTTTAAAATATTTTTTAATTATATACGCACGTATAAATTTTAGATATGTATTTTTTTACCCAAAATTTTTCAATAAAATAATTATCCAGTATTTTACCATTTTACAATCCTGATTAAATGCGGTATAACCTTTGATAAAACTTGACAATACACGTTAGTACATTTTTTAAGGAGTGCTTTTCAAAATTCGACCGATTTTAATATGTATAAATATAAAAGGTCTTAAATCTTGATACGTTAGAGCAATTGTGATTATTTTTTACTATGGTTCTAGAAATGTTATTTGCGATTACGTTTTAAAAGTTCAAATGAACAAAAATTGAAAAAAAAATAACCACAATAGCCGTAAAATAATCATACTTTTATCAAAGCTCTAGGTTGCACTTAAAAGCTCATAATTTCCAGACAACGTGAGATATTTTTTTTTTGTTGAAGACAATACTATTACCCCCTACTCGGCTTGACGCTGAATTCTAGGACACTCTCAACAAATAGTATATATATAAAAATTAATAAATCAACGTTTTACGAAAAAAAACCCGACCGTTAAGTGGTTAATAATTTTGCCATTCAATTACAAAAACCACAATTTTCGAATATTATTGCCAACTTCTCTGAAATATTGTTCAGCAAAATATTCTTATCATGATGAAATTAAAAAAAAACTGCCACAATAGCCACAAAATTATCATATTTTTTGCATTAAAGCTCTAGGTTGCACAAAAAATCTCATAATTTCCTGACAATGTAAGATATTTTTTTTTGTTAAAAACAATACTATCGCTCCGTTTTGGCTTAACGCTAGGACACCCTGTATAATTGTATATATATATATATATATATATATATATATAAAATTAATAAATCTACATCTCAGGTTAATAATTTTGATATTTCATTACAAAAACCAGAATTCTCGAATATTCACCAAAATGGTTGTTAACATTCACTCTTATTATGATTTTATTTGATCTTAAAACTCAAGATGAGTTTAGTTTTATATGTTTATTGATCAATATTTAAATATTTTAACATCTTACACAAATCGTAGTAAACAAATGTGCGACGATATACTCTACTTGCTACTCTACTTTCAAATCTACTCAGACTATTTACAAAAATTCACCGAATAAAAATACTTGTAATATGCAATATTTTTCCCCAAAAGGAAGAATTTCTTTTCATGATATTACGTCGATATATTCTAACTCTTTTTACAAAAGGCGATTGGTAGGGAAATATAAACCGATGCCCGCAAAGCTCTACAGATATTTTGTATCTCTGTAAATGTACCCGTTCTTATATTTATTTTGTAGCGATTTAAACACCTGTTATGCCGCAAGAGCGCTTACGTGTGTAACAAGTTGAATTATGTTCAATCTTATGTAAATAATATGGGACACGTCTTTCATCCTAAAGTGTTTATGAAATAAATTGTGGTAATTTATTAACAACATTTTCGTCTTACCACACGTTTATATACTTGACGCGTAAAGATGGATAATGGTGTATACTTAGAGGAAAGCAAACAAATGTGGAACATTGACCTAATTTGAAAGAGTGGGAAAAGGTGATTTTTGTCCATAATAAATTCACAATAACGAAACATTTTAGTTTTCAGTAATGCTATTATGTTTTTAGCAGTCTGATATGAATAACACTTGATATTTTTAGTTGAATTTTATCATAATTTTACCTGACTACCCAACTATTTCTTGCCTTCCAACCCAACCTATTTGAATATAGTTAAGTGATATTTTTAATGTTTTTTCCACTTTTGAAACATATCGAGAAAATAAATGAAAAACGCAAATAAACATGTATTTCGTATGTGAATATACGTGAAATATTTTTCTTAAGAAATTACGGCAGTATTATAACCTTTTTATGAACGTAACGTGCCCAAAATATTATTAAAAAAGTTCATACAGAAATGTTACTTTTTATTACGTACGCGGCATTATATACTACCCACCGACGGTATAGTCAAAGGGCTGTTGCTCAAATTAATTTCTGTTTTGAAAATATTTCAGAGTGCACTTTAAAACGCAGATTTACTAAGAACATTAATTTTAATCAGTAGTTTAAATTAGTAATCAAGCGTGAGGAATAGTTCTTGTTGCTTTATGTAATTCAATATAAGCAACCCCCTTTCTTTAAATGTTCGTACATAGTTTCTAACATTTTTTTTCAAATTGAATAGTTAGGTAAGGCGAGGCGGAGCACAAAGGTCCAATTTAATTTTGAGCAATTATATTGTGAAAACCAACAAATTATTATATCACAACAAATAGCACATATCAAACAACTATCTGACTATGTTCAGTAAAACTCGCAGCTAATGCGTTTTTTTGCTGTTTTTCAAATATTTGCCACCTGGCTTTTTCCCCCATAGGCTGGATAAAATGGGACAGCCAGGGTGCAAACAGGTCTAATGTCTTTTTTTATTTTTTTTTATTTTACGAAATAATACTTACATTATTCAAGCAATGCAAAATATAAATTTTATCAGCACATTGTTTACAGTGATAACAGTGATTTACAGTGATAAGTATGTAACCTTGTTCTGGTGTTTTGTCCGAAATAATCATCAGTAGAGTTATTACTTATTAAACTTACCTCTTGTAAAATAGCTTTTTTAACTTAATTAACTTTTGTATTCTAATTACTATTTTTTTTATTGTTACACCTTTGCTATACTGAAGGCTCAGATGGTTCATTCTACCCGCATGCGTGCTTATATAGAAGCTTTATAAAAAGAACTGTTGAATCTAATTTAAAATTAACAATTCGTCTTATAAACCATTTAAATAATGTAAAATTATATTAAGGTCTTGTAAACAAATCGATAGTGCTCACAAACAAAAAACTAACAACGGAAGAAAATACTTTTGTTAGCGGTTTTAAATCATTCCGTTTATCTTCCGATAGTGTAAGTAAGATAGTAAGAATCAATATGATGACTGGTTGTACATCCTTTTCCCTCTACTTACGAATACTGTTGTTAAAAAATTCTTAACTTTACTTGTTTTTAAGATATTAGTGATGGACCATTTTACCTGCGAAAAATTTCGCTTTATTTATTCTGATCCGTATAATTGATATTCTTCTCAGAAGGGTTTCTAAACAATTTATAACTTCTGAATTATCAAAAGCGATGACAAAATATTCATCTGTAAAAGCAATTTTCAACAGACCACGTTTAAAATAAATCTAAATGAAAATAAATTATTTGACACGAACTCTTTATCTAGCACGTAGAAAGCTCGATTTTTATTTTCTGCTCCTGAAAAGTTCACACGTCGGTGCGCTTAATATACTCCCGTTGATGGTTTAACGGCGGATGTTGAGGTGTGCTATGAAAATTATTAGCGCTTTTACGATTTTTGTTATCCTGTGCGATCTAATTGTTTAGTTTGATGTAGAGCTTAATTATGTGTTAATGACTGCAAATTGTTGTAATTAGCTGGTGTATTTAATCATCACAAGTATTTCGTTTATATATACCTGCTCGTATGCATACATTTAATGAGATAAAAAGAATACACAGCGCTCTGGAAAAGTATTCTGTAATAGTGAGTCTCACTTGTAATGATATCGTAATACTTCTGAGGTTTAAGCACTTTTTAATTTATTAATATGTATATAGTTAGGGCAGGGCACAAAGGTTCGATTTTGCTTAGAGTAATTATACTATCTCAACTAAATGAACTATTTTCAATTTTATAAAAATCTTACGAAATAAAATCTACAAAATTCAACCAATGCATTATATCAAATTGATGGGCACAGTTTTTACAAACATATAGCTTTGGTTTGGTATTTTATCAGAAATATTCATCAGTAGCGTTGGAGTACTTATTAATTTAATGTATTTTTTGTAAGATAGCTTTTTTCATTTAAATTTTTATATACTATTTTTTATTGTTTGCCTTTTTATTGTTAATTTGCCCAAGGTAAAGATTCTGTTGGTTATTTCTAGCCTACCCACATGTAAGCTAGTATAGAGGCTATATAATAATATCTGTTGAATCCAACTAAATTAACAATACACTGTGCAAAACAATTAAATAACGTATACTTAAAATTTATATTAAGGTGTCGCAAACTAAACAACAGTGCACACAACAAAAAAATATAATAACTAATAACGAAAGGAAATACTATTGTTATTGATTTTCAAATATGACCGTTCATCCGACCGTTGATAGAACCGTTGCTTGATTTGGGGCTTAATAGTTTGTTATACGTCTTTTTTCCTCTACTTTCAAATATTGTTGTCAAAACATTTCTAACTTAACTTGTTTTTGAGTTATTGGTCATGGATTTTTTTTAGCCGCTCTACCTTACACTGCCAACTGCCTTCTAACAACTATTGGAATTTTTCGTATTACTTCCTATATGCCAATGTATAAATTTTATTTTCTAAATTTTAAAAAATTGTCTAGATAGTATGGTTGTTTCTCAGATATTTTTTTCAGATATCTCATCCAGGCCTAAAGATAAAACGGTCTGATTTATTCAGTTTTAAATCGACGACTCTGATTTATGTAGGTCTTTCTAACTCTCTCGACTACCTAATATTCTATACATAGAATCCCTTGCATGTTTATCTCATCCCGGAAAATTCGGCGAGACTTTAACGACGGTAGATTATAAGACTTATAATTCCGTATATAAGTTAAAAAAATTCATAAAATTATGTCTTATGTGCTAAAATAAATATTTATTTTATAGCGTATTGGAATGATGATGATTACAATTTTTACGTAAAATTATGAGTTCATCAATTAGTAAAATTACCTATCTTAAATGAGTTCTTCTGCAAGTCTTCTAGATAATATTGATAATTATGAATTAATATTGGAAGTATGATGTTTACAAATTTTACGTAAGAATATGAGTTCATCAATTAGTAAAATTACCTATCTTGAATGAGTTCTTCTGCAAGTCTTCTAGATAATATTGATAACTGTTATTGATATATTATTAAATATCTTAAATATTTAATAAAATCATAGTACAACTCTAGTGCTATACTAGAAGTTACAATAATTATTTGCATATTGGAAAATTATAACGAAACCGCAGTACAAGTTGTGGAAAATAACAATAAATCAAAATATTTATACAAAGCACCCTAAAGTTTGTACTATATCTTATTAATGTATTATGTATTATAAGGTCTATGGTGTCACCACATACTGCAGGATAACTGAATTGATTAATTCATTTATCAAGAAGTGAAACAAAAGAAATTTTCTATTCTGACTTTAATGGAATATGCGCCGGTAGATAAACTCTGTTAGTTTGATAAAAAATGACTTTTTACATAATGGAGCTTAAATTATCTACATCAGAAAGTTCCATCACACATAATAGAATCGCCGAATTCATTTACCAAAAAGTCTATAATTTATTATATCCCGAAAGATATATTATTTTCCGATCCTCTCTGATGGGACACAGGGTCAGGTATCTGATATCGATACGCAATTGATCTATTCGCCATTTCACGGAGCCTTCTGAACTTGTGCTATCATTGAACGACCGCACATTAATCATGAGGTAACATGCTCACAAGACTTAACTAGGATAGGAGGGTGCATTTGAGATAAATTGGAAACATCTCTAAACTAATGTTACTGCCATTCCATTTTCAGCCAGATTGATTTAATTTACTTGCCCATAAAATGAAATGGAGATATTTTTAACTACTTTGAATCAAAAGACGAAAGTAATACATTGTTCAAAATTACACTAATTATAGTTTGCTGAATAATTATATATTTGAGAATATGGGCAAGCAAAAACTCAAGTTTGTGGGACAAAGAAAAACTACGATTCTTTATTAATATTTTTTTGAGGTAGAATGGGACTTGCAGGTCCGCTGGTTGACAAGTCTACTAATATCTCAAAAACGTAAACGTAAAGTTAGGACTTTTTTAACAACAATATTTGAAATTAGAGGTAAAAAGATGTGCAATTAGCGCAATCAAGCTAAATCAAGCAATGTTCCTATTAGGAGTATTTTCATTCGTTGTTAGTTTTTTTAGTAGTGAGTACTGATGTTTAGTTCGAGAACTTAAAATAATATTTAAGTATACGTTATTTTATTGTTTCATAAAATGTATTGTTAATTTTATGTTATATTGAACAGATATTTTTACAGGTATTCCCCGCATAACACGGTAGTTACGTTCCAAAAAAGTAGCGTGTTATGCGAATCCGTGTTATACAAAAGAACTAGTACTAAAAGAGGGGTATCGTTTCAAGAATTAAAAAAAAAACAAGCTACATATTGTTATATTAATTTTTTAAAGAAGTAATATTCATTGCATGAGTTACATAATTTTTTTCGTCATTAACAAATATCTTCATCCTCTGAGCAGATTTCTGCAGTACTTCCAGATCAGTGCGTTATTTTTTTCAAAAACAATTATATTCGTAATTACTTGCTTTTAGCGGCAAGATATTAATATATTTACCACAAGCAAAGTTATTTTCATTAAAATTTTATGCTCATTTTATTTAATCTTTGTTTAAGACTATTTGACTATGTACGGATAAACCTAGAATTATTTATCTATAGAACGTACGCGCTCGAATAATAAGTATCAAATTAGTTATCTTTTGCATTAGTTTTATCACATTTATTGAGCTATTGTACTGCAATTTTACTAATTTTCGATTAATTTGATGTTCATATATTTTACTATAATTTTTCTTTTATTAGGGTTTTGCTCAATTTTGAAACCGTATTAGAGCGAACCCGTGGTATAAAAGTACCGTGTTATAAGGGAAATGGTATCAATTCTTAAAAGGTGTTAAAGCAAATCCATGGTATAGAAGTACCGTTTTATGCGAGGGTCACCTGTATATTACATCTATAATAGCTTATGTGTAGGGCGGGGTAAAAAAAATCAAGTTACCCTCGAAAAAGTGTAAATGGTAAAAATAGTAAATACGAATGTAAATCAGTTAAAAAAATAATTTTACAACAAATAATTATTTTTGCCGACATACCAGATCAAGTTTATATAGACTGTTATCTTTGTCAAAAATATGCCCATGAAATTTATGTTTTGCATTTGTTGCATTGTAGCTATCATTTCGTAAAATCCCTTTGAAACATTAGATTTGTTTACGCCCTGGCTGTCCCATTTTATATCGCCTATGGAGTAAAAAGGGACAGATGACAAATTTTAGAAAAATAGTAAAAAACACATTGTTTTTTGTTTGATACGTGTTATGTGTTGTGATATAGTTCATTTGGTTTAGACAGCATAATTACTTCGAGTCAAAACTGGTGCACCGCATTTTTTTCGGATCTCTACAGAGAGAAATTGTAACAATTTTATAGGCTCTTATGGAATTGTATTTCGTACGTGTTATTATATCATGTTTTTTGTGGGGTCTTAATTTTTGAATTCATTACTATCGGGAGTACGCAAAATTTGAGAAAATGTTCTATAGAGAAAATCAAAGATAAAATCAAAAAATCCTGCAATAATTTCTTGGAATATTTCAAAACTAAATTATTTTTAAAAGCTGAGTTTATTACAAATCACCACATTATTTATTATTTATTTCACAACATACCAGTAACATGAACTAAAGAAGATTGTTATGAAAATCTTACAATTTTGAATTAGAAAATTTTGTCCCTCAGATTGAATATATATATTTATCTGTGTTTTATTCCGCATATCTTTATAATTTTCGTTAAAATCAGCGCACTATTCAATAGAGCTTGTCAGTTGCACACGCACCGCAGTCAGTCATCCATCAGTCACTCGGCCGAGACGAGATTTCAGCCCACGTCGCATACAAGCACAACGCCTACCGAGGGCGATTCATAATTGATAGCATTCGCACATTTTTTATGACACGGATTTTTATATAGATTTGTGGAATGTACTCGAAATTACAGTAGATAAATAAGTTAATGAGTTTTTTATTTTAAAGGTAAAATAATTTTGATAACTTTACTGATATTAAGAGTTAGTCTCTCAAAGTGTGAATTAGACCCACACATTGGTCTCTGTACCCACATATATATATATATATATATATATATATATATACAGGTAACCCCCGCATTACACGGTACTTATATAACACGGATTCGCTCTAACACGGTTTAAGAATTGAGGCCATCCTCCATATAACACAATAATTTTAAAGTACGGGTTCGTTCTAACACGGTTTGAAAATTGAGAAAAATTCTAATAAAATAAAAAATATAGTAAAACCTACGCAAATCTAACTTTGTTCAATCTAAAATTAGTGAAATCGCCGTACAAAAGCTCAATAAATTTGATAAAACTAATGCCAAACATAACTAATTTGATATTTATTTAATTTTTTTATGCTTATCCAAACAGTTAGTCAATTAGTCTTAAACAAAGATCCTTTAAATAAAATAAACAGAAAATTTTAATGAAGATAACTTTGCATGTGGTAAATATATAAATATCTTTTCACTAAAAGCAAGAAATTGCCAAAAAATTTTTTGACAAAAATAATGCACGGATTTAGAGACAGTACAGAAAACTGCTCAGAAGATGAGGATCACTTTAAAAAATGATGGTGTTGGATAGTGCTCACTTGTGAATTATGAATAGATAATATTATTAAAATTAAAAATTAATAAATATGACAATATTTGTTTTTTTTTTGAATTCCTGGAGCGTAAGCCCTCTTTTTGTACTAGTTCTTTGTCCCCTATAACACGGATTCGCATTACACGCTAGTTTTTTGGAACGTAACTACCGTGTTATACGGGGTTACCTGTATATATATAATATATGTATGTATATATTATATATATAATATAAAAACTCATAGAGCATCCATCCATAGATTTCCATAATTGAGCACTTTCTCCTATATTTATATATATACGTAATGAAGTTAATTTAAATTCTCTATATTGTATTTAAATATGAGTTATAAAGTATAACAAATTATTTTGATCATTGATAACTATAATGTAAATAAATAATATAGCTAATATAAAAAGAAAGAAAAAGAAATGGTATTATTTGACCACATCTGCGATTCATTTAAATTCTCGTATTATGAGTAAAAGTATCATAACTTGCAAAACATAAAAATGATGATAATTAATGAAAATAATAAATTAAAAAAAGTATATGGTATCATTATTATGAAGTCTAATGACAAATTATAGAAAAAACATACATGCAACAGTGCCTCGTATATCCTTCGTGCACATTAATTATTGATTTATTTTATCATAAATAATAGATACCTTTATATCTGATCTATATCCAAGACCTGTGTACTTTTCACTGGCCTACATATGACGAGTGTTTATTATTATATTTGAATAAATGTCATTAATAAAAATCAATATCAAGGAAAAAACTTCAACACATGTACTGTTCCCGTTTTTCTTCGGTAATATAGTTTGTTATATATATTATTCAATCTGACAGTTTTTTCGTTTATATATAAATGTTTTTTTAAACAAAGTTGTATAGATTTTCTATATTTTTGTTTGTTTAGATCATACATATATTAAGTGTAAAAGCAGCCGCATAAAATTAACTGTATACTCAATAATTAAGAAAACTTCAAAAATATTGAGTAATAATTATTTTTTATGAAAGTAGTTAACATAAAATAATGTAATGATGTAAATTGAGATTGCGTTAATTATGTAAAAGTAAACCTACGGTTTTACATCATTAGTTAGAGCTCTGCCTCTTCTCAAACTATTAATTATAAAGCGTCTGCATAAGCAAATTAATTGTATGTTAGAATACTTGATATTTTATGAAAAATAGAAGCGCATGAAAATCTTTTTCCTCATAATAATTTAAAATTATGCAACATTAAATTAATTTTTTTGCCATAAATATAGAGAAATATAATGGTCCATCATTTTAAATTAAAATATAAAGTAATCAATGATGGCACCAATTTGTTCAGGAGTTAATGTCTTATGCATTTTATTGATAATAAAATATCAATATATATCGTCATCTTTCAAATTTTTTGTATCTGTTTGATTCTTCTAAAGTAGAAAATATTGAATTGTATTTTAACAGTTGAAATATTTTTACCCATTATGTATGAATTAAATTCATTACACATTACAATACTACTTTATAACTTATAATACTAAATAATACTCTGGATCATACAGTTTTCTAAGTGAGTAAATTTGAAGACGTTAATATGTATCAAATTTCATCTGTTTAAGGATATACTTAATATTGCGAAGAAAATGCGCTCGTTTAATATCTATTTATCAAATCAGTTCCGGGACATTAACGTCGCGATATAAACTCTGCTTAGCTTCAGAACCCAAAGTACCATAACGGGACATAATATAGCAAATTTATCTACATTTATTCTGCATTTAGTAAATGACAAAATTCATAATTACGTTATATGATATCGGCAACTAAACTGTGACTGTCAGTGACTGTTTAGAAACTCTTTGTTTGTGATAGGTGGGTTTCGAGAATCGTTTTGTAATACTAGAGCTTTAAGCTCATTACGGTGGAGCGATCTTTACTTTAAGACCTATTAGTAATGGTTGTGGGAAATACTTGATTTCATAAATGATTTTATAATTTATTTTTGATTTCGGACAATTCTTTTTTTTGGCCTAGTTTCAAATAGTTTTTAGTAATGAAGTAACATAAATAACTTATTTGCTCGATTATTAAATTGTTTGTTGTAATATATTTTTGTTAAAAATATATTTTGTTAAGATATATTTGTGTAAACTTTTCTGAAGAACTCATTATAATTTATGCATATATCAAATCTGCCGTAGTTTTGATTTAAATACTGGTACTAAAATATAGTGCTTATAATGCATATTCTACTTTAAGTAGCAGTAAACTTTTCATTTCCCCATAAACATGTAACGAATACACACATGATAAGAATGTATGTGAAATATCTCAACATTCACTTATTGCATATATATGTATATATGTATATATATATATATATATATATATACATATAATATATATATATATATATATATCATATATATATATATATATATATATATATATAATATATATATATATATATATATATATATATATAATATAACTTCGGATAAATGATTCTTTTTAGAAGCCATAATTCATTTTTTGTTCTGAGTGAATCTGTCAAAACCTTTGTCATCACTTCACTGATATGAATTATGATAGGAAAATTTTGCTTTTATTCAGAATATTTAACATATTGATCTTAACTTATTAATTTAAGGATTTATTCTTTATGTTACAGATTCTGATGAATAATATTAGTAATAAAAAAAGAGTTCGCTTAAGGATCACAAGCGATTGAAGTAAAACTTATTTGATACTGTAACAGTAGCAAATTTAAGTTAAGTAAAAATAAATACATCATATAACAATTTTGAATAATGTTAATTAGTAAAACATTCGTGATGCACATATTTATTAGTGCCAACCATTATACATATTTATATAATAATAAATTATAAATTATATATTTATAATAGCATTAAAAATATGTATATTTAAAATCAATAATGTAATAAGTTATACTTCTAATATGATATAATAGGTTTGTCATTGTAATTAGCATTTAGAAATGAACCTTCATTAGAGAAATGAAGTGATTGCTGATTAATAAATTCTATAATATTCGTTCACACAGTGGATTATGTTAAACAACGTCTAAACAAATATTGTTTTCGCATCTTCACTCATCTTGTAATTGTGTTTGAAGAACTTCATGTAATTAAAATTAACATACATTCATTGACAGCTTTTATTTTTTTACTTTTCGCTGGCGATATAATCTCATTCTTCGAACAGCTGTATTATCTGTCTTGCCTAAAAATATTTTCATTTCAATAACTTCAGAGATTTATAGAATAATATCTAATCAATAAACTTACGTTTAGTACACGGCCCAAATGTTCAATTTGCTTTACTATTTTCAAGGACACGGTAAATATTCTTCTAATTCACGCATTTTTATTAAATCAAGATTTGTACTACGATTTAACTTTAAAATTTTATTTATCTATGCCGATTTTCATGTTGATATTGGTACGCATACAACGTTGATGTCGGAACGCATACAACGACAGATCTCTATTCACATACATGACGGTTAATCACAATTGACCCATATAGATCTTATCGAGAGCGAATGACGAACAATTCGGGCGTAACAGACTTCTGTTGCATTTGTACGGATTTACACCTTAGTCGCGCCTAAAGAAGTTTTACTTTAAAAATGTTGTTAAGATTTTGTTAATTGTTGCAGTTTTGAGGATTCGAATCCTCTTCGAATACATCTATGTTCTGTGATTGAATTATAGAAGGATAGTATTAATTTTCATTTATGAATTTAATTGACTAATAATTCGATTTTTTCAAGTATTTAATATTCTAGTTTGGATTTATACTAAATAAGATTTTTTTTCATATATTCAATTTTCTATTTTGGAGTAAAATATGACTGTGAAGTTTACGTATACCGTCGCAATATAATATGCAAATTCTGTATGCGATGGCGAGAGACTATTTCCGCGGAAGTGTCATATTCAGCGTAAGCCAATACTCGATTGAAATAAATTGGTTTCCAGTGTGCGTGCGGGATATTCGGTAACATAATAGGAGTTATATGGATGTTCGCATCACATTTGGCCCCTGGATATTTACGCTCCAAGTGGATGATTTATTGATACTTGAATTAAATTCGGACAAAACAACACGATCGTTTTCAGAGGAAATTATCCGGGCCGATTTAGAGATAACTATCGAGCATAAAATAGTTTAATGACAAATTAAGTCGTGCGTTAATTGAGTGTTGAGGAGTTTTTAACTTCCCGAAGGAGAAGTTTATGTTTTCATCAAAAATTCGATTTGCTGATTTTATGTTTTCTCGATGTTTCAAACCATTCTGAACCGTATGAGACCAATTTGAAAAAAGTATGTGTGTGTGTGTGTGTGTGTAAACTGATTTTTTGCCGTAAATCGACGTTTTCTCGAAAAAAATTCAATTATGTGTAATAAATCCACTCGGAATTCTGTCACTTATAAATTAATTTAGTTTTTATTGATTAAGTCGATTATTTGCACATATTGGGAAGTTCAAGTAACTTGCCTCAAGACAAAATATCAATACCTACTAGTTTTAAGTATGCCTCACTAGATACAATGAAGCAATTGGTTATCATGTTGCAAATGAATATTATTTTGAATATTTTCAATTTATAAATTTTTTAAATGTAAAGCACCTTCATCTTTATAGCATTCATGAAATCCCGAATACTTGATATTTCTTAAATACTTATGATATATATGATATCTATATATTGTATCAGGATCTTAGTTTTAGTTTATATTTTTGTTTATACGATCTCAAAAATATCAATATTTTGATACAGATTAGCGTATCAAATCGTATTTTTATAATTATTTCTTTTCATATTCAGTTTTGTTAAAATTCGATAAAGTTTAAATTGGCAAGTTCATAAATTAAATAATATTCATTTATTTACTTTTTTGATTTAACTTTGTTTGCTATGCAAATTATCATAATTTGCCAATTATGGTAACATTTTGTTCAGTAATTAAATACCGTTTAACAAAGGTAAATAAAAGAAATGACTGATCAAACAAATTTCGTGCTTTTTAATTGCTGCTGAAAAAATAATGTAAAAACCAGAACAACTATTGTTCATATAAGATAAAAAAAATATTTATATTTTGTTTGGATTTTAGTAAATCAAATCATATTTGTCTATTTGGGTAATTTGTCAATTCCAGTTAAGCTCTCTAGAGCTGAACTCTCAAGTTGATATACAAAAATGCAGTATCAATTATAAGCTTTAGATTTTTTTTATCAGCATGAAATATTGAAATATGCAAATGAAGATATTTTCCTAAAAGGAGAACTCGATTGAAGTCGGAACCCAAATAAATATAACTTATAAAACGGGATATCACGTAATAGCAAATCGATACTAACCGGATTCGGTTTTAGGCTCCGCAATGTAACAACATCCAAGTGGAAAACTTTTCTAAGGGGAAAGTTCTTGAGATGGATTTCTAAACAACATCTCAACAGTTCATAATTGTGTCAATCCTCGAACTCTGGCAATTTGACA
>NW_020538116.1:0-25271 GCF_003426905.1 Ctenocephalides felis
TTATTTATTCATCATGAATTTTTAGCATATTTACACATGACTATAATTTTGTTTATGCAACTGAGATATTTCAAGTATGAAATATTTGCTTGTTTATTTCATAAGATTAAATTAAATTAGCTTAAGCATTTTATAAATGAACAATTTTTTTGCCAGGATTTTGCAAAGTGGTACACTTTGCGCAAATGGCGTGATGGATGGTTCTAGAATTGTGCTCTTACCAAATGTTGAAGCTGGCTTACTTGTAAGTTATGAATGAAATATTTACGAGAGTGACAACTCCTGAACAATTTGCTTAATATGTTTTGTCTGTTGTAATTTTCTATGACCAACTATGCACTTAATGTTGCAACCGTTTGGTATATTGTTCTAGTATTTTATTCAATAATACTAAAATATCAAGTAAAATGTTCATGGGCTTTTACTCTATATATTCTAATAGAAACTTGTTAGATAATTACATGTATTAAAATTTATTTTGTAGACGCATAGGTCTGAAAATACTGTGATGCATGCTTTGAATCATTGAATGAAGCACAAGTGACTGATTTTTTAAGTGGGAAAGCACCATTAAATTTAACCATGAGACTAGGTGATCATATGATGCTAATTCAACTTCAGCTTAGCACTATGAACCCTATTTTGTGTTCTACTCCTGGACTCAGTCCTGGTCAATCTCGTTCTGATAGAAGATTTACTAAACCTAAACCTGGAAGTAGTCTTCTTAAAAAACATATAACACCAATTAGTGTTCCCAAAGAAATACCTTGTTTGTCTCCTAAACTGGATTGCTCTGAACACTGTTCATCGTCAGTGATTGGATGTGCCCATGAAAGTTTGGCCTTTATGTCCAGTCCTAATATTGAAAGCACACAAAAAGCCTACAATGTAATTAAAAACTATACAGATATTGACCAATCCAATAATGAGGAAAGCAATGATGTTGATATAGTATCATCTCAACCTTTTGACGGTGTGTATAGTGTACCTAACTGTGATATAAGTACTTTCGAGTCACCTGATTTAAATCAATCGCCAATAAAATCTCTGTCTAACTTGGTAACGAGTCCACATAGAGATAGCACTATACAGACTATTCCATTGGCCCCTTTTGAGACTTTAAAAGTTAATTCTCCTGGAACTCTCAGTGACAATATTATTGAAGAATGTCGAGACCCTATATGCGAAAATTTAACTTCTTGTTTGTGTAGTTCTCTTCAGAATAATTCAACCAGTTCATCATGCAATTGTCAATCACAAACATTTAGTGCAGATACGTCTTTCACTGAAACAAATACAAAGAAACAAATTGAATCAAAATATAAAAGACTTAGCGCACTTCTTCACAAAACAGCAGGAAGGAATGTAACGAAGAATAAAATTAAACCCAAAAATTTGATGGTGGTCAAATCAGATAATGGACGAAAAAATACTCTTAAACAAACTACTCCATCTAGTTCGCGTAATGAGAATTCTATGAATTCACTAGCTGAAGCTTCCAGAAATTTAACAAAAACCTTAAAGAAATTGTCTAAAGATGTTCTGACCAGCAACAAAGATGTGACAGAGTGTTCGAGAAAATCAGGAGCAGCAGTTATAGATTCTATGAAGCATCATGGAAAAGGAATATATTCGGGAACGTTTTCTGGGACACTCAATCCTGCATTACAAGATAAATTTGGCCGCCCCAAGCGTGATGTCACTACAATAATCCATATTCTTAATGATCTTTTATGTTCATCACCTCAATATAAACAGGAGGCTAGAATATCTTTTGAACCTACAAATTTAACTGCGACTCCTCGAATTTCTCCAAAACAGGTAATTAATCATGTCTAATTTTGTGGCTTTGCAAAGGTAGTTTTTGCATTGTACTTTTTATTAATTTTATATGCCGATTTACACAATGGTTTACATTGGAATTTTATAAAATTGATTTTGATTATGAACATTATACCGAAAAGGACATATTTTTAAATAAAAATGTGTTTAAGTGATAGATATTACTACAACCTGATATCTGGTTGCCGCAAAACTTGTTTGAACACGCTACCTTGTGGTTACAAAGGCAGTAATCGCATAATTATAGTTTATGATAGTTTAACCATAGAAATAAAATTCACTGCAGCGATTTTCACATTTTAAATAGACTTTGTTGTGTTTCTCATATTGAAAATAATTATTGTTTGTGTAGTTTTATGCTTGTTTCCATGGAATGGCATTTTTAATGTATAGTTTTCATTATGTATAAGCTAACCCTTGATGTAATAACCTGTTACTGTTGGCAATTTTCATTTATTTATTGATTCTGCTGTATGAATCAAATGGGATGCAACCATTTGGGTGGGGCACTGTGCGTTGTCAGGAACATCTTACTGCGCAAATAGGCAGTTTGCACAAAAATGTTAAAAAATCAAAGAAAGCTTGATAACCAATATCTTGTTATGTATGGATGGCGTTTGTACATATGTGTTTAAAGTTTCAAGTGCAGTGGTACCGTGACATACGAGACATATGCTCGTATCTGGAAGGCATTTTTTCCATATAAATATACAGGCACCCCCGCCTTACGAGCTTAATGCCTTCCCTAATCACGCTCGCTTATCGAATTTCTCATGTATCGGATAAACTTTTTCCATATAAATACATAGAAATGTCATTAATTCGTTCCAGGACAATGTTTTTTTTAACAATAAAAAGAAATAAAACATTTATTGGTATGATCTAATATATATTCTCGAAAAATATAGTGAAACGGCTCGTGTCTCGAGAATCTGGTATGACGAGTTGCTCGTAAGGCGTGGTACCACTGTAATTGAAATTTGGTCCAGAACTGTGGTTTTTGTTAAGTCTCTTGAATATCAAAAATAAATTTACTATTCATTAATTTAATTATTGTTTATTCATGTCCTTTCATGATATTGGGGAAATGAGTTAGACATGTTTCGATTTTTATCCACAAACTTTCAAAGCTTAGATAGTAGCTGATAAATTATTGTAAGGCCCTTAACTGGAGTTACACTCCTTATTACCTCTTTCTGTTTAAATATAGTACATACATATCTATGATGTGTTGCACTTGTACTTCTTTGCAAAACCTCATATTTTTCAATAATTTCTCGCTTTTATTCAAGAGACATGGACTACATGGTAAGTCGGAGTACCACTGTACAAAGAATTCGTAGTTATATTTGGTTTACTATACAGCAAATAGTAGTAGGTATATATGACTTTGCTGCCTACTTATAATAATCAATTTCAGGCACCTTCTACTTCAGTTTCGAAAACATCGCTGGATGTCTCTGATTCAACTGAAGAAAGTTCTAGCACAAATACGAGTACATCCAACGATGAAAGCAGCAGCAGTACGCAGACACCTACCTCATTGTGCAATTATGGAGAGTGTGACGGTCATTATTCGTCTACTAGTATTTCTCCGAACCGTTGCTTGAAAAGATGCGCTCCTCCGCCCCGACGTGATGAATACGCTTTACCTGCCAGCAACATATATTATCCACCTCGTATTTTGTCAAAAGAAAATTACATGACCAAATGTAAAGTTCAGCAATTAAAGTTAATTATGCAAGAGCGTAAGCAGCGACGTGAGTTTCGTAAGATGAAATTAGGTCCTTATACAAATCCTTGCTCTCTTATAAAGAGCGATACTAAAGTTTCTGCTCCGAAAACTGTAACTAGTTCGTCACTGTCTGATAGTTCTGCCGAGGAAATTGATACTTTGGTTTAGTTTGTTATGTAAAATTAGATTACTACAATTATGGAATAAGTTAAAAAAAAAGAGTACAAGTGTTTATTAACTACTATAGATTAGTGGTCTGTTCATAGGTATAAAATTTGTTTTTACTATAAGTTGCGAAATATCTCAGGGGTCTGTACGACGATATTTGTCAAAGATTATTCCCCGTCGCATTCTATAGCCTTTGAACTTCTCATACGTACTTTATATAATACTACCCCGCGATTACAATCCATATTTTTTTGCGGTGTACCCCAAGTAGTATATTGTTTTTTTTTAATGAATGTTTTATTAATATTTTTACGTATTCTTTGTTGTGATGAAAATATTGTCGTGGGTGACTTCCATTATCTTTTTCTAAATTAGACATGTGAGAACTTTTACTTGACGTTTCAAATAATATAAAGCAATTTTACAAAAAACTTAATAGTTAGGAAAAGATATATGCGATGCATTTTATAGTATAAATTTATGAATTATAGTTTTATACAAACATACTTATATATATAATTATGCCTCAAACAAGTTTAGGTATCTTATAATTTCTAATGCATTTTAAAATGCTGGTTAATATATTCTACAGTTAACACTAGTATTGGGTCGTTCTCACACAAATGCTATTAAAAGGATTTATTTGGTATTTCGTAAAATGCTTATTACAGTTCAACACTTTCTTTATATTCTAATTATTTTTGTGTTGTATTACTATTTGATTATATCTTATTAAAAGCGCCGGCAATTAATTCTTTGATGCCTTCTAGATATTTATGGAAATAGGTTAAAGGTTAATACTGACGTTTTACTGCTGAAATTTTTAACTCGCTTTTACTGCGAACGAGAGCGACTCTTGAATATGGCTTATCGCAACCGTACCCGAATATTATATCAAAATCAGTCTTATGTATTAAAAAATATTGGCATTGCCGTGAAATTGGTTATTTTCTACCTTGGTAGCTGATTTGATTAAATTTAAATTTTATATATTTTTTTTATAGATTTGTTAATAAATTCTTTGTTTAATCTTGCCACATATAGGTTCAGATTTTATGTTGTGATCATTTAAATGTTTTTATAACTCTTCCAAGATGAATATTTTACATGTGTGATATATGTTACAAGAACAGTTGATATTTTTTTTCAACACATCTCATAGTCGTTATATATTACAAAATATTATTAGTAGATTTTTTAAGTTTGTTCTTATTTTGTTGAATGATATTACAGAACTATAAGGAACATAGTCATGCAGTATATTTATAATAGAATTTATACAAGATAATTGAAAATGTGTGAACAAATCGTAGCAAAGTATCATTACAGAATATGATAATTTTATGGAGTTGATTCATATTGAATAAATACATTATATTGAGCGAATTGTTTCATTCAACTTTCTTGGCGTCAAAACTTATGTGACTAACAAGATTTGATATGATAATGGATGAAACTAGTCCTGCATGTTTGATTTTTTTTCTAGCCCCCGAAACGAATAAAATAATAATAATAATGCGATTCGAAATAATAATAATAATAATGCGATTCGATGTAACTCGATAAGGACTAGCGTTGGTTAGTTTTTCGAGACGATCGGCGGAGCCGTTTCTTTAGGATAAGCAGAAAAGTGCAAAATGTTTTGTCCAAGTTTTTGTCAAAAATTCCGAACCTATTTTGTTAATTTAAAAACGTTGGAAAGATATTAGTAGGCCAGGTCGTTTCTTCGTTAATTGAGATCATGTTTGTTTGCATTTTTAATGAAACTTACAGTGACGATAAAGTTCGTGGTCTAATCGAGTATCCCAAAGTATTATAGTCCTAAGAAAAGTCGTTGAATTATAAAAATTCATTAAAAGGCCGCGTTTTTAGAACTTACAAGCTCGTTTTGGTGCGCAATAATTAATTCAATTACTGATTTTACACGTTAGTTTGAAACATCAATTTATTTAAAATCGCACTGTGATTAGAACTTCATTTTCGAAATAAACAGTTGAAAATTTTATCTGAAGAGCTCAATCTTAATTATTATTGATTAAGTCAACCATTTATACATATCGGAAAGTTTTTGCAACTTACCTCAAGCCAAATGCCACTTACACCTAGTAAAAATACCTTTCCTACTAAACCAGAGCAGATATTTTTTAGCTCGACAAGTTAGTTCTAAGGGCGGCAAAATCATAACATTGCTGAGTTTACAATTAAGGTCATAAGTGAAATGCAGATGAAATGTTTACACATATTTTATTTTAAATGTAAGTAAACTTAAAGTACATATGTTTCTGGTATCTTACGGACTATAAAAAGTAAAAAATATACATGGCTACGTTTCGCAATAACACAATAATAAGTAATAATACTTTTGCTAATTTTACTTAAATAACAGTAATCTGCTAAAATTAAATGTATACATATATAATTTATAAACATCTAAAATCTTGAAATTTTCATGTTAATTTTTAAATTATGATCTAGGACTTCAAAAAAATGACCAAACATTCATTTATTAAAACAGAACTAATTACGATGGTTGAAACTATTTAAATTGTAGTGTTATTTGCTTAGAGCATAACCACCGCGGCCACGGAGATCAAAACGGCGGTGAGAGTAGCTACCGTGTTGATGGGAGCCGAGTTGATTTGAGGGCATTCTTGTGGACGTGGCATTCCAAATTCTTGCAAACGGCCATAACGAAGTTAGACTCTGCCAAGGATTGTAAGTTGCGATCGTATTGCTGTAAAATTAGAAATATAGCATTAAGAAATTAAATATTTTTTCATAATATTAGTTGATCAACCCTTTCACAATGAGCGTCGCCTATAGCAGACATCCGCATGACAACCAGTGTGTGCGAGTATCGCCTATAGTCGACATCCAGTGTGTCAATATTTATCACTTTGCGTTAAGTTATTGAGAATTCTAATGTATTATTGTTATTTTTCGGTTGTTAGAAGTGTGATTAGTTAATTTTTGAACACATAGTTTTATTAATAATGATTTTAAAAAATCTTGACATGTTATTTAAAAATTCTTGGACGCCATTCGTAGAGAAATGTGTTTTATCAATTTTAGGCGATTTGTATGTCATTTGTACCGAAGGAAATTGCAACCGACAGAAATTATGAGATTTTAATTGTCATGTAGAAAATTTCTAGACCTGATATTTTATAATTTTTATTTTTACTTCGTGTTCAGTGGTAAAGAATACATCGGAAAAAAACTGTTTTTTTTATTTTGTAGACCTGTGTAATAACAAAAAATATATGGTATGCGATGTTGTAGTTAACATTTTCAACTGCCCGTAGAGTAAGTTTTAGTAATCGCAAATGAAATTTTATATATCTTTACGTTTCAAAGGTTTCTGAATATTTTGGCATACTTTAGAAAAAATGGATGTGTGTGGGTGCGGATACAAATTTTTGTCGACGATTTCGGGAACACCGATCAACCGATTTGAATAGTTCAAAAAACATTTGATTCGTATTGATAAGGAGACGACTGATTTGTTTTTGGCGAAGGCAGGGTTAGCCGTTCCGAAGATACGGGGCAAACAATTGTTTTGTTATATAGTTGTCTTATCTAGTTGTGACATAATTTTAACATACTCGATTAGTATTTGTTTGGCTTTTTTCATTGTGAATCCATGTTTTAGATCTATAATTTCAATTAAAAATCTGATATCATAACTGCTTGATATCAAGTTGCTCGAAGAGTAACCAGTGGTTGCTAATTCGGAGCTAAAAACGGCTTCTTGATAAAAAAAATGGTGTAAAAATAAGAATTTTGACGGGGTATTTCATTTCAATTTTGTTTACATTCGCAACCGTACCCGATTTCTACTTGATTTCTAAAATTGAAAATATACGCATTTATATATACCAAATATCGTTTGCAAAGCTGATGTTAACGAAATATCTTTTCTTCTATTCTACAATTATATTAATATTGTCTATTTTCTTACCGAATTGAAAACAATAGTTGGCACTGAAGTCAATGGTGGGCTCAGTTTGTGTGTTTTTTCACCAAAGGAGGCAAGTAGAGAACTTCCTTCTGTTCCATTGGCGCAGTTTACAATTGCTTCGTATTGTTGGACTTGATGTTTCTGGGCACACTGTTGAAATGAAACATAATAATGAAATATATTTCTTAATTTTAGATTAAGCTATCCTTATACTTTTTCCGAATGCGATAAGATCATAATATATTTTGCACTACGCTAGAAGTAATTGAGTAATGAGCTTCCGGCATTGATTGAACATTAATTATAAAAAAAATAATTGAAACCATTCAGTAGTTATTATAGTGGTAGAAATACATCCGTAATACATTAAATGTTATCGTACAATGGGCAGTCAAGTATTACTAATAAGTATTGGTTTCATTATTATCGATAATATGCGTTCGTGTATTAAATAAATGATTATATATTAATAGTTAAAATGCAAAGTCTTATAGGATATTGCCGGTATATGAAATATGACAGTCATCACGTTGAAATTTTTATAATATATTCAGGAATAATGCAAAAAATAAATTTATTGGTTCTAATTTAATATTACTTTGCCACCTTTATCATAATATCTGTGATCATGTTTTTTTATTTAACCAATTATGTATCAATGTTATTGCACTACGAATTTTTGTTTAAAGTATATTTAATGCAGTTGATTTTTTGCTGATAAAATACAAGGGTGATGCGTTTCTTTGTTGCTGAAAAATTTCAAGTGAACATTCGTTAATCTAAATTATAATTCTGCTAAAAATCTTCCAATAATTACTGGTGGTGGATGGTTTTAATTAGTAACGTCATACACCAATATTAAATTTAGCGATTGAACCGTGTAATTAATTTACTATACTTTTATTATATTCGTATTTTGCATACAACATTCGTTACGTATGCATTATATTAGAATATTTTCAAACAATTTTCAAAAAAAAACGATAAATCTTTTCACTGAAATTGGTGGATAACATGATTAACTTAGAGATTTGCTGTAATCTGTATTCAAATTTAGACCTTTTTTACAATTTCTGTAATAGTGATGATTTTTTTCTTAATACAGCAATGCCGGGCAAGGGCTATTTTTACTTAAAAACCTATTGCTATCTATATTTCCTAGCGAAAAAAGATGCCACTACTGCTTGATATCAGATTGCTCGAAGCGGGTCTCAAACTTGGGGTTGAAATCTTACAGTTCTAACCATCTACGGGGGAGCCGAAATTTATATGGAAGCCAATGTTTATATTTCTATTTTATCTATATTATTGGCTTTGGCTATTTATTAATCACAAATTAATAACAATAATAATTTATTATTAATTGAACTGCGTGAGAGTAATTTTTTTTGGAATGTTATGATGGTTTGTAAGTAATTCAACGCTGATTCCGAAAAAAGTAACAGAAGTTTGCTAACAGCTCCAGTTTTCGAGATATACTAATGGGCTAGTTTAATGTCAAATTACAATGAAAAATAACAAATTTTATTTTATGCTCAAAAGTCTTTTTATATAATTTTTGAGCATGCACAAGGCCTGTCTGATTTCGTAAGCTCCAACATTTATCAGCAATCATGTGGACGTCCCACCTCCCTTAATATCGCTTCTCTAAAGTCCTGATGTTTTGCCTGAATTTATTCTATCGATATTTACCACACAGAAGAAACAGTTGTCGTGGTGATTGAGTTTTTTTGTAAATTACGACGGTATTAAAATTATAGCATTTCTTTATTACTTTCGGATAATAAAGTAAACACACTACGCAATTTTGGCACGTTGTATGAAGAAGCCATGTTTTATCATAGATTGCGGAATTAAAGCAATCACGGAAGTGTTTGAAATACGCTGTTTTTATGCACTTTGGCATAGGATTTCGGTATTTGTCAAAATCATATTTACCACAGATCAAAAACTATCTGGATTATGTACACATCTTAGAGTCAGAGCCATACTAAAACAGCAGATAGAACACTTGGTTATTCGTTAAACTGTGACAGCCAAAATGACTAACGCGGGTAGTTCCCCAAAACTCAAAAACAGGAGCTGTTGTGGAAAAACAGAAGGTATATTTGAAATCAGCGTATAATTCTAAGTGGAGGAAAAAAAAGTGGTATTTTTGTCACGCAGTGTTATTTCTTCTATCAAATTATGCTCTACGAATTTAAACTGTGCATAGTAGTTCGGTTGTTTTGCATTAGCCAAGCATTCTGCATCACTCATTGTTTGTCGATTTTAACTTGAATTCCTAATACGTTAAATGCATTTTATAAAAGGTATGCAACATATGTATGTATATATTAATATTTATTTCATTTAATTATGTATCCCGCGATAATCCGGCCTCGCGGTATATCGAGGACGTCGTGTGGTTCTCTTCATTCGTACGAGACATCCGTTTACCGACATGATCGCATAACTAATACATTTAGCAACTTTGAAAAAACAGACCTGGCTCGATTACGTCAAGTGGACGACGTGCCTTGCTATATTGTAAAATTCAGTTTCAAATACGATGGAGATATATCGAAATTTTATGCCATGTGTTCGGAATATATTATATCCAAACGTCTTGAAACTGGTGGTCTTCACTATTACGAAATTGTATCTGGTAGTCCTTATGCCAATTGTGCCAAGAGCAAAGTCCACTTTATAATAGTACTATTTTCGATATCAATAGTTTCATACATTAGAATACGTTAATTAATAACTACATACTCGGTAAACGATCTAACATTTTTTGCTAATTTGTTATAAATTTACTTGTCCAGTTGATGAGTTCTTTTTAAAATATTTATATATTCCAAATTTATATTGAAATTTTTGAACAGAAATTTTACATATTTACTATCCGAATAACAATAATCTACATTTTAAATATAAAATGAAAAGTTGTTTTTCTTGATAACAGTTTGAAAAATAATAGTTAATTTAATGCACGATGTCATTGAATTTTTTGTGGGAAAATTAATTAGCTCTTTTATACTATATTGTTACCCGGAGTTACTTATTGTAAATTATATTTAGAGAATCAATAATTTTACTAAAAAAAATTAACAACATAATAAAAAAGAAGCTATCTGTGTTTGCCGTTGATTTCTTCGGAGTTTTATTTTATGGAATGCTTTTTACTTCTCTTAACTTTTTAATAATACATTTTCCTTTTTTATTAAAAATTTGTATACTATCGCGTAGCAATATAATGTCGCAGCTAAATTTTATGTTTTTATAAATCAGTTTTTACTCTATTTATTGGATTGATGCTTATTAGAGATGCTGCCATCGAATCTCCGATGAACTCGTTAGAATTTAAGGATTACTAATTTTGTAAAAAAAAATAGTATACATACATCTCCGATCATATTATAATTTTTTTCTTGAATATTTTTTGTATTTATTATGTTGCTCACGATTATGCTCTTTTTATAAAATTGATCCAAAAAATGCAATTTATTTTTGAACGTGTTTTGAGACTGAGTACGCATTTATAGAAAGATTACAAAAATTTTAAACAGAAGTTTTAGCATTTCATTTATTTAAAATGAAATGTTGTTTTTCTTTATCTCAGTTAGAAAAAAATTAGTTAATTTAATGCTCTTTTATACTATATTGGGTTACCCGGAGTTTACTTATTATAAATTAGATTTAGAGAATCAATAATGTTACTAAAAAAATTCTACAGCCTAATAAAAAAGAAGCTTTTCGGGTTCGCCGTTTATTACTTCAGAGTTTCATTTAACGGAATGCTTTTTACTTTTCAACTTTTTTAATCCTTTCACATTAAAAATACTATCGCGTAGCAATAGCGTAGCAATATGATGCTGCAGCTAAATTTCATGTTTTTATAAATAAATTCTTGCTTTATTTATTGGATTGATGCTCATTAGAAATGTTGCCATCAAATCTCCGATCACCTCATTAAAATGAAAAATCAATATTTTGTTATTTGCAGGATTACGTACATCTGCATTCTTGTATATTTTCATTCTTTCTTGAATATTTGTTGTATTTATTATGTTGCTCACGATTATGCTCTTTGTATAAAATCCAATAGATTTAATTTATTTTTGATCGTGTTTTAATAGCGTGTATGGATTTATAAAAAGATTACGAAGACATCCACGACCTTCTAATTCTGTGTTATCAATTGCGTTCGATCTTGTAACTTATAATTATAAATTTTACAATTTCAAATGCAATCTTACCATTTGAGTTGGGAAGAGGTTGCTGGGGTTGAGATTAGAATTCTCCATCAGACAGTTGATATAGGTGAGGATCAAAGATTCTCTTGTGTGTCTTTGTTGGAAAGAATCCACCTGGATGTGGTTTAGAGCACAGGCATGTACTTTGTTACCGTAGCATTCATTTGGACCATGATGACATTCGAATTCTACGTCTGATCCGCGCGTCTGGTGCTGGAAACATCATAATATATTTTTATTCATGATAGTAAATAAATTTTGCTATGTCTTAAAATACCATTGGCATTACAAGGATATAAATAGTTTATTTAAAAATTTATTATTCGTATATTAATTGGAGCTTACCGTAGATTTTCCATAAGGAATTAAGTTCAAGCGTACGCTGTTCTTGAGTGAGTTCTGAAGAGATGGATAAAGTTGGGTGTTGATGAATTTTTTGCTGTCAGGGCACAAAGACTCGTAGTACACGTCCACATTTACCTGAAATTAATAATTTTTAAATTAGTTTTATTGGTTTCATCATTATTAATTATTAATATTAATAAAATATTTAGAAAGAATACGCTTTCTAATTAAATACCGCGTCTTTTAGAAAATCTTGATCGAATATTGAATAAATTCAAGGTTTGTTTGAAAAGCACCAATTCGGCATTGCGTTGATTACATTTTATTAAATCCAATCATGCCATTTTTTCGCAGTTAACAATAAAAAGAAATTTTTGTAACACTTTTTTAAAACTTCTTGTTATTGCCTAACTCGATATAGGTAACTTCATACAACCTTCCATAAAGCCAAGCCTCCACATAAGGGTAAGTCCCGTAACGGCGGACGGCACCTAGCGCCGGACACTCTATTTAACACGTATTATTTAAGTGAGTATAAATCTTCTTATTTCAAACAGTAAACATTGATATTTCTTGTGAGAATTGACGTAATTTATTCTAATTATTTAATTTTGTTCCGTATGAGTGCTAACGGTCACTACATAACCCCATTTTTCGTTTTTTCTAGTCAAAGAATGAAACGCTTATGATGAATGCTTTAGCTGAGAGCATCGGTGCGGCCCAGCCACAATGGTGGATGAATAGTGATTTTTTTTGAAATATCTAAGAATATTCGTCAAACACACATGTGCAGACATGCCAGAGTGTGGAGATGGCTACATATGTGTTCAATGCGGGTTAATTTGAATTGTCCGGTACTAGGTGCCACTTTTTAAAATCATATTTTTTGTTACCAAAGTTTGATTGATAGTATTAATTATTTTTCAGCAAAAGTTACGTTTTTGTTAATTTGGTTTGATTTCTACCTTTGTTATCTAACATTAGTCATAATTTAATTAACATTTCGTAAAACATTTTTTGATTTATTTATAAATAACCTTACGTGTCCGCCACTCGGGGACTTCCCTCTACACATAGCAACTAATTATAATTTCCTGGAGCAAATTCAACTTCAGAAGCATACATATGATTTAATAACAATATTGGATGATTAAAATGATTTGATATCGATCATTATTTCCTCATTGACCAAGCGTGGTGTGTATTAATCCGAAATCAAACTATTGGAATATATATCCAGTCGATTGCCTCGCCTATAACAACGCAAACGGGTCATTAAAGTCAGGCTTCTGGAAAATAACGAGCGAATTCTCTCTGGATCTAATTTATAAAATAGTAATAGTTCTGCTATAACAATGCTGAAATATTGGCACATGTATTTGTTGTTGGGAACAACGATAATCCAGGCATTTATATAAATTATTGAGGACAATATTTTCAGAATGATGCTCTTGCTTAAAACAATAAATTTATATGAGTTGTGAATAACAACTTTCAGAATTATGACATGTAGGAGTTGTTTATTTTAGTGCCTGACTTGCAAACAAATATTTATCTTCAAACACTTCTAATTTGGTAGTTTTTGTTTATTATTATTTGAACAATACAAACTAAATTTCTGTAATAGTGATGAATTTTTTATTGGTGCAGCCGACAAAGGGTTATTTTTACTTGACAACATATTGCTATCTATATTTCCAAGTAAAAACCTATGTCACTACTGCTCGACATCAGGTTGCTCTGCCCAGTATAGAACCTGGAACTACTAATTAAAATCTCATACTAACTATTCGGTTGTTTTTAAAGTTGATTCATTCAAAAGTAAACCATTTCTATAATTTGTCGATTTATTTTACGGAAAATTAAAAATCGATAAATGTTTCTACGGTGAAATTGATAAATATAAAATACCCATGTAGTTGCAAAATGATATTTCCAAATTAGTTTCGATCTGACTGATTTTTTTTATCAGTATTAGTCGTAAAAATGATGTTTGGAATTTCTGTTTAACTTATTAGTTTTCAAGCTTGATATAGTTCAATGAAAAAAATAAACTAAAAAACTTCAACAAGAACACTGAATATTAGGTCACTTATTGTTAGTTAGATATATAATATTTCTTCATAAGAATTAATTTTTGTATGTTTGAATGATAGTGAATTCTGAAATTTACCAAATATTGGAAGATAATAGTCAAACAGCTTCAATATTATTTGTACCCTCGTTTCGAGAACTATCTCAACTTAAATTTTTTTAAGTTTTTGAAAAAAAACACTATTGGGTAGTTAAAAATTGTGGATAATTTATGAAATGTTGTTTCATACAGTTGCCAAAATTCATATTTTTATCATGTGTGGTTATGCTGAATATATTTTTTTATGAGTTCAAATTAGAACAAGAAGACGGTTGATTATATAACATAACATCAAACTCATATTCAAATTTGAATTTATGTTATTGATTTTAAATTAACACTAAGTAAGCTTAGTTAGTGGCTACCTCTTTTAAACATAAATTTTAATATTAATAGAGTCACAGTGTTTGAACAATATTTAGAAGAGCAGAATTTAATCATAGCGCTACAATCACTTCCCCCATCTTATCAAATTTTGCTCGAGTAAAGTTTATCATTTTTTTAAAAATGAAATAATTATTTTCTTAATGGTTTTGTTACAAATTTTATATTTATTAAACTAATATTGGGTCAAGCTGTCTGACAACGACATGTGTGTTCTTGGAAAATATATTTGATAACAATAAAATATTTATAAGCATGCATATGCATGTATTTATTAAAAACTCTGTTTCTATAATGAGTTAGAGAAGACTGATTGCCATTTATAAAAGACAAATTTTTATTAAATCTATGCAAATTACAAGCACGCGATTTAAGTTGAAATCACTTTGACAAATCTAGCGGTATCAACGACAATGACATCAATAACATGTGCTTTAGTGTTTTTATTGTTTTTTTATGTCATTTGATAGAATCGTGCGAAATTGCTACTTTCCACAAGGACGGATTCATCATTAGAATTCCGTAAAAGACATTGTTGCAAAATTTAAAATTAATCACATCTGAAATTACCGCGACCTCGATTTTTGACTCTATCTAACTATAATGGAAATCTTGGGAGGAAAATTTTCAATAGTGACTGCATGTTGTAGCATCACTAGTGGAAATAATTTAAAACGACACTAAAATATGCAAGCTGGGATGATATTTCGATTAGAAACTTCATGACATTATTTAAATATTTTTCCGATATACTCATAGGGGGTAGATGATATTATATCGATACGTGTGATATGATATTAGATTTATATGAATTAGTGTGGTAAGATTTTACCTATTTAGTTAATATACCCTTACTGGTAGAATTGGAAAAGCTGTTGCATTTGCCTTATCCGATTAAGAACTTAGTAAACAATTACTTTAATATTTAAAAAAATATAATTGACCGACTTAACGCAATTCACGATCTTATTATTTACATAATGCATAGTAAATAATACAGCAACGTTTTATCATTACAAACAAATAACTTCTTGATGTTTGCTAAGGTAACCTAGTTAACTTTTTCGAGAATTTGTATGACTTACTACTAACCCAATGTTTGTAGAAGAGCTGATGTGTTTGTTATGTTAACATATGTATTGTATAGATGCATATCACGTTTCTATTTTCAAATACTCTAATCTAAATGTTTAATAAACCAAATATTCTGAAAAACTATTCAGATCATAGACAATTCAAAACGTCTTTTTTGAAAAGTTGAAATTTATAGATATGTTTTATATTTTAGCAGCTATCTGAACTATTATCATGTTTGCCCTAGCCTAGGATTATTAGAAAGCAACCTAATGGTTGATCATTATTTTTCTATTGAAATTATTATTAGATTTTTTCCTAATAGTGATGTGATATTTTGCAGAAATGTCCTGAAAGGTTGCACTTGTGATCATGTTTAAGAAATACAATTTCAAGTGAAAACTGATATCACTACTGCTTGGTATCAAGTTGATCTAAGGGGGTATCAGAACTTAGAAGCACAGAAGCCTCAGAAAGCTCAAAATACAGGTATGAGAAATATTTTTCAATTCTCGAATATTATGTTAGCTTTAAGGAGAAAACAGTTTGCTTATTTTTTCAATCTTTTAACATTTTTAATCTTCTATATATACAAATAATTACAATGGTAAAGAAATACATTCGAAAGTGTGAACCGTAGTAAATAATCTATAAAGTGTAAATAACAGTAAAAATATTATTGAAAAATTTCCGTTTCGATAGAAAGTTCATGAAAAAAATTGCTTATTCAAATTATGAATTATAACAACAAACAAAATTATGGCTCATTTTTTAGGGTTGATTTCACACTAATTTCTAGTTTTAAAACATTCTTTTAGATTATTTTATTTCAATTTTATTAAATATAGTTAAACTCTATTAAGACGGTAATGCCTAATACAGAAAAAATTAAGAAATAAAACATGACAAAAACTTCCTCATTTTGATAAAACGTCCACTCAGAAGAAAATAGTTTTTTAAAAGAAAATCTTTTTATTATTTTTTCACGAACAAAATTTAGTATAACCTGGTTAAGACGATTATACCTTGATACGATTAATCTGAAATTCGAATAGTAAATTTATATTTGAATGAAGAAAAGTTGAAAAATGCAACAATGAGAACATAAACTTCGGCTAAAACATGATCAGTTATTAGTAAGTTTCACTCAGAACAAAAATTGTCTTTTTAAAATTAACTTTTTTCGTTTTTTTAACTTTTTTCACCTATGAAATACATTAGAACCCTGTCAAGACGATTTTTCTGAAATTCGATGAGTAAAATTTAGATTAGAAAAAAATTAACAAATAGAACAATGAGAATATAGAACTTCACAAATACATACTCATTTAGCAAAAAAAAAAAAACTCAAAAAAAGGTTTTTAATCGAAATTATTTTTTTATCGTTATTTTATAACTTTTGAATACATTAGAACCCTGCTAAAACGATTATTCTTAATACGATTATTCTAAAACTCAAAGAGTAACTTTATATTTAAAGAAAAATTGAAATAAAACATGGCAAAAAGCAAAAAAAAATCCTCGACAGAGAAAAATGTTTTCTTGGAAGAAAATAAAGTTTTTATCGTTATCTTCTTTTATTAAATAAATGAGGAAGTAGAATATGACAAAAACAAGCTCCTTTAGCAAAAGAAGATGAAGCTTTTATCATTTTTTCCTATTTTTTTTCACCTATAAGGCAGAACCCTGTTAAGACGATTATGCCTAATACGATTTTTGGTATAATACGCCACTTTACACTGCACTTTGCAATATTTTATCCCTACCCAGCATAGCACGTTTTCTCCCTTAAGACGTGTATGTGATCATTAGGAAATTGTGACTTAATAGGCCTTTACTACTGTACTTGCAAAGTGTAAAAATACTCTTTTTAGACAAAAAATAGTTGGTCACCTTACTTTTACAAAAAAAAATAATAATAATAAACGAGTTGCTAATTATCTATTAAAAATGATGACTGGGTCTCTGCCTATATTCGACACATATATCTTTGTAGAGTAGAGAGGTAGGTATTTGCGTTTCCGTTCTTCGGTGGCATTGAGAGAGCCGCTGTACTAATAATATTACGAGTACAATGAACTATATGTAGGTTCGTAATATATAGTTATTTATTAGTACGCACATATTCACACAGAGATCATAGCCCTACATTTTACTATTTGTGACAGATCGGACGAGAAAAATTTAACATATTGGTCGATCGTGCATGACTAAATGGACAAAAAAAGGAACCAAGCACATGGAATACCAAATTATTTTTTATAGAATGATAAAAAACAAATTGTTTGTATTTATGTATATTATGATGCAGTATTGTTGTGCTCACAGTTCGATTTTATCTGTATATTTCAATTACATTTATTATAATCAAAAGCGTTTTGCCTCCGGTGATATATAAAATTAACTGCCTTTCAAAGTACACGCGACATGATATATATATATATATATATATATATATATATATATATGAATGTATGTATTTAATCAGTCATAACACAAATTAAAAATTCATACTTTTAGGTCTGTATCAAGACCATCATTTAGTGGAAAAAAACAAAATGGAAATAATCAGAGAAATTCAATATTTGGTGTGATTTTTATTATAACTATTACTTATAGAAAATATTCTTGTAAAATTTTCACTTAACTAATAATACAGCCCAAGCAATAATTATTTCAAATATTGAACTAAAGTTTTAGCTACATATCAATCAAATATTGAAAATTATGTGTACAACTTATAGAGTTCAAAAACTGAATGAAATGTTTTCAAGAAGGTCGTAGTAGTAAAATGTGTCTTGGTTTCATTCATTTTAATCATATTTGAAATATGATCGAGGAATATTTTGTAGTAACTACATTTCAAATTAGTGTTGTTTCTTATATTTGTTACCATATTGTCCTATATGTTCGGTCAGCATTGTTTTAATTTTTGAGAGTTATTTTTGTGTTGTGATATCGTTTGTGTAAATTTGGAATTGTTTCACCAATATCTATTCCAACACAATTGGTTCAATTTATTTTATAGGCAAATGTCTATGTCTAGTTTGGTTGTTAAGCTTCTAACTGAGAATATGTTGTTTACTGATGTTCTGAGGATGGAACGTATATAGTTCCGAAAAGTCGATCATTAAGCTTGCTCGAATAAAAAATATTTTAATTGATTGTGCATAAAATTCGTTATCAAGTTTTGTGTCATTTTTAGGTTTTTATTAAAAGACGGCATTTCAAAATAATATTTTTTACATTTTATTTCCATTGTTTAACAAATACTAATATTTACATTACATTTATTTAAAATAATAAAAAATAACCACATAAGGCTGCGTACATTAACACGTGATCGCTTTTTAAGGATTTTTGGACCCCTTTCTCCCCTTTGGTGATATTCAAAATGAACCCCCTTTCCTCACAAAATATGATGTGTATTTTTAGTAGGTACCTCGAAACATCGCATTTTTTTAAAAATATTTTGAAAAAAATTGGATTGTTTTTAAATTCAGGTTAAAATTAAATACAAGTGATATCTTACTAGATCACCCTCCCTCTACGTGATTTTACGTTATTTTTTGTCAAACCCCCCCCTCCATCTTTAAGCCTCACGTGATTAATGGACGCCCCCTAAACCGTAAAATTTTCACAGCTTAACCAAAGCTTTTGGTTGTAACTAATATATACATAAAAGCTCAAATCATTCGAACTCTATGAATTTCGGTTTTGATTTCGGCTTGATATTGAGTTCTGGAACACCCCGTATATGTAAATCTTATAAGCTTAAATTTCCACTTTTACAACTTTCTCTTTTGGGAAAAATCAATATAAAGTTTGCATAATTTATCTAATTTTTTCATAATGTTTTACAGTACATTTTATACAATCAATTCATTTTCAAAATTGCGGTCATTTCTATTTTGGGATCTTAATTAATTTGCAATTTACAATGGTTTGGTGAATTGCATACAAATCAATTAACTACGCTGAGTTTAGTTTACTGATAAATTCCATGTCTGCATTAATATATTAGGTAGGTAATATAGAATCTGCGAACAAAGTTCTAAAGCTCAACTTGAAATGGAAATGGCAAAATGAATTTTCCATAATTGGAATATAGGTCCCGCGCATCGCTGAATGTAATTATAATAAATGGAATACGAGTAGCAAGATAACAGCTTAATTGCATTGTACCAGTTTTTCGGCTAATTTATTGTATTTTCGTTCTCGCCTGTCATGGATTATTAATCATGCTAGATATCATACTGTATTTCGCTTTTCTTAATCGTTTACTTGAAAAATTACAAAGAGATTCTACATTTCGAAACTGAAGAAATTCTGTGTTATTCCTGAAATAAATACTAGTTTAAAAAAATACCTAATTGCACATTAATAACCGGTAAAAAGATTGTATACTTATTGATTATAATTATAAAATCATATTTTAAAAGTAAATTAAAAATTGATTGTTATAATAAAGCATGCGGGGCACAAAGGTCCAATTTGACTAATTATACTGTGTAATTTGAGTAATTATACTGTCAAAACCAATTGAACAATATCACATTTTTTCCCGCGGGCCTTTAAGCCTCGCTCTTCCCTATCTATATATATAAATATGTTTTTAATTTCCCGTAGTGTAAGTTATAGAATCGCAAAAAAATCGAAGATGAAAATTTATATATATCTTTACGTTTCAGAATTTTCTGAATTTTTGCATACCTAAAAATGGATGTATGTTTGTGTGTATGTGTGTGTGCGGATACAAATTTTTGTCGACGATTTCGGGAACACGATTCAACCGATTTCAATAATTCAAAAAACATTCGATTCGTATTGATAGGAAGACGTGCTGATTAGCTTTTGGCAAAGGCAGGTCTAGACGTTTCGGAGATATGGGGCAAAAAGTGCCAAAAATGGTGTTTTAGTTTTTGAGATGACGGAGCGTCCGATTTAAATAATTGAAAAAACATTTGTATTGACAAAATGAACAACTGACAAAATTTTTGTAAAGGCAGGTTCAGCGTCTTTGGAGATTCAATAAAAAAAGTAAAAATCAATGCCATTGGGCGGTCAAAAATGAACATTATACATATGTACATTGTATTATTAGATATTTTATGAATATTATAATAATAAGTACAAAATTTGTATACATTTATATCGGTTCCGTACCAATGTTTACACGTTAGACTTACGCGCTTTGATAATCCAAATCAGCTATGCAGCGCGATTGCAAAAAAAATGTTCAAGATTTTTCAAAAAAAGTCAAATACAAAAATACCAAAAAAAATCATTTTTTTCAAAAAAAGTCAATTTTCTCAAAAATTTCTCAAAAAACTAATTTTTTCAAAGTTTGCAAAGTTTTTTATAATATAATTTAGTTTTCAGTAGTGGAAATTCCAGCAATTTGCCTTAAGGCATATGCCATGTACCACTAGTTGTAATTAAAATGCTAATTCTCAGTGACATATCTCATAATTCGTTGAAACAAAACTTGATATTAAATACAATACATGCTTTTCTTTGAAATTAATGACTGAGATATAATGTGTTTATATACGAATATATTTTGCATATCAAAGCCATTTGTATGTATATAGAGATTTTATATATTCACGCAAATATACTAGCGAGTATATACATGTATACATACATACATATATGTAAAATCTTTTAAGTAATTCCATTCACTATGTATTCAAACAATTCGTACGATGACGCCTGTCGCAAAATTGCTCACAAAATACAAATGACTTATATCTACAATCTCCCATTACAAAACATTCTCAAAACAATTCCTAAGCCAAGAAAAGAAAGAATTTTAAAACATCTCTGTTTAATATCTACTAGATATAAATACGATTTAAACTTTGAGAAAATTCCCATGCACTTTTAATTATGTGTTATGAATGAATACAATACCATAAATTTTTTTTGAATTCCGCTGCATGTTTAAAAATGTACGAATGAAACAAAACAGCTCATAATTATTATGCAAAAATCCTTTGCTTCCTTAAAGTAGAGGATCACTTTTTTTGATCAGCTGTAATTTTTTTTTTACCATTTTGAGAGAGAAGTAAACTAAATGGTAATTTGATCAATTGCCTACGTGAAAATACTGAAAAACTGTTCATAATCAAATCATACAAAGGGCGAAATCATATAACAATAGATAACGAAATATATTTTTTTAAATAAAGTTAACAATATATCTTTGAGAAATATTGTATTTTGTCTTAGTTAAGTTAGATTTTTCTTTAACTGTTTAATCTTCACCCAAACAAACACACATTTTTGTAAACAAATCATCAACTGATTGCTGGTTATTCACTGCTAATGTTCAACTTACAGCAAAATAACAAAGTGATCTATCTTTAACAAGTTATCATTAAAGTTTAGTTATAATTAAAAAAATCGAATAAAAAAAACTTGTTTTGACTGAGGAAACAAAATCAATATGATCTAGAGTTGTTATTATAGGGCTCAGGCTGAATGCAATAATGGAAACTTGTTCGAACAAACATACTTCGTTTTTCTTCCTTCAGACCCAATTTCAAATTCAGCACAGTTTGTGGCACAACCGTACTCACATAATTACATATCTTTGATTTCTTCGTCAATCAATAAATTTCAGTATGAGTTATCTCATTTTAGTGAAAATATTATTTTGAAATTTCGAGACACAATATGTCCTAATGAGTTCGTGAATGAATTTATATGCATTCTTTCAAGTAGTCCATTGCAAAATATTCCCAAAACAATTTCTAAGCCGATAAGCGGAGAAATTTAAAAACATTATTATTAAAAATTCTTATATATTATATTCTAGATATGCAAACGATTAAACTTTGAGAAAATTCTTATACACTTTTAATTCTGTGTATAAATGAATACAATATTAAAACATTTTTATTTTGAATTCCGCTGCTTGTTTGAAAATGTATGAATGAAACATAACAGCTCATAATAATTATGCAAAGATCAGCAATCGAATTGCAATTTATTCAATGACTCTGTATAACCTTAACTTTTACTCACAATTTTCTGCAATAAAGCAAGTCTATCAGCGAACGTCAACTACATATAAGATAGATTATTCACATATTGCTGATTCTAATTTTTTGTAATTTTATCTTATAACCTATTAACTTATCAGAACTTCTGCGATTGAGATACATACAATAAATGTTATTTAAGTTGAAATTTATTTTCTTTTAATCCTTGCATGCATAAGATCGATGCTTTTATTTCCTCGTAGCCAACATGATGTCAGACTTGGAAACATTATCACTTTGAAGCAAAAAAGCAATGACGTTCAGTACAAAAATAGACAAGCAGACTAATATATAATGATTTGAAGCTACCCACATTATTGTATAATAAAAATAAATGTGAACATCCAAACCGCTACATAACTTGATAAACTTACGTTTGAAACTTGATAACTACGTATGAAATCGATGTTTTTGACAACAATTTTTAACTTCTCTAAGTTTGTGCTTTCGTCAGAAAATTCGATATTTTGTTAAAAAAATTTCAAATGATTCTGAATCGTTTAGAACCAAATTTGAGAAGAATTGTGTGTATGCTAGCTGAAGTTTCAACGTCCGTCCCACGTTTAGCCATTAATCCTGAATCGATTTTAAAAATTTAAAAACTATTCGAAAAATCTTGGTTGGAAATCGTAACTGCTTAGATTTTAGTAAAGATCAGGTGCGCCGTTAATTCGCAATAAATCGTTGAATTTTTTTTGATTATGGTTTTGAACAACATACTAAAATATTATGGACCGACGGCAAGTCGTTTAATTTTTATAGTTCATCAAAGTTTGGAAAAGTGAAGCAAACTGAATGGTGATGTCAGCCAAATTCAAAATTTTCTCGACGTTTCAAAAACTGCTAAACCGATTTAAAAAATTTAGAAGCTATTTGAAGAAACTTGATCAAGACAAGGGTTGATTTGTTTTGTGAGACAAAAGCTGTTGTCCATGTTTTTGCAAAAAGTCCTGAACTGATTTTCAAAATTTGAAAACCGCTCAAAAGATAAATTGGTGATCATGCTGATTCGGTAGGAAGTGTTTGAATTATAAAAATCTATTTAAATTTGCAATAATGAGTAGCGGTTTTAAAGACATACAGCACGTGTATGTGCATTATAATTTATATAATTATATATATTAGAAGATTGTTTCTAAATAGCTAAATTTCTATTTTTATTGATAAGTCTATCATTTTTACCTATAGTATAAGGAAGTTCATGCAATTTGTCCTAAAGCAAAATGCCACTTACACCTAGTCGATTTAATAATTGATATAAACAATTGCTCATTTTATACAAAATGTGATATTGGTTAGGGATATTTTTATTAAATTTCACTTACATCTATTTTACTATTTTTAACTTCGTAAATTTTTGCATATCTTTACATTCGAAAGGTTCATGAACATTCTGACATACTTGAAAAAATGGATGTATGTGTGTATATAGTATGTATGTGTATGTTTGGATACAATATTTTGTCCACGATTCAGAGAGCACGGATCAATCGATTCGACTTATTCAAAAAGCATTCGATTTCTATTGATAAGGGACGTGCTGATTTTGTTAACTTCCCTTAGGGTAAGTTATAGTGATCGCAAAAAAATCGAAAATGAAAATTTTTATATCTTTACGTTTCAAATTTCTGAACATTTGGGCATATCTTAAAAAAATAGATGTATGTGTTTGTGTCTGTCCATATGTCTAGCACATCAAATTATCAGATATTTTATAGAGATTTCAATAATAAGTATCAATTTTGTTTCTATTTTTATGGGTCCCGTACCAATGTTTATCTGAAGACTCCGACGTGGTGCTGACGCGCTTCGATATTTCATATCTAAAACAGCAACGCGGCACACGATTGCTTTGAAAAAATGTTCAAATTTCTCAAAAAAAAATCGAAATATGAAAATTCAATTTTTTCAAGTAATTTTCTTTAAAAATTCAAATGCTCAATATCTCATTTTTCAAAGTTTCAAAAATTTTAAAACTTTTTGAAATTTTAAAGTTTTTTAAAATTTTAATTTTTGGTACAGGAAGTTACAAGCAATTTGCTAAGGCACGGTGCCGTGCACCACTAGATTTCTTTTATAATTGAAAATAATTTCAGAAGTTTTACTCACAATTAGAAATAGATATTTTCAATATGCCATTTTTCTCAAATCTATTTTGTAACTCATCGTCAGTGACTCTCATTTCAACCATTTTACCTCGAGCATGTTTGTTGCACATGAGTGAACGTTAATGTTCATGCATGCTAATAAGTTGCATGTTGTTCGAACACGACATGTTAGTAAACAGGAAAATTATTCACTGCCTTTATATATTGAAATATTTGAAATTTTTTATATACCC
>NW_020538117.1:0-14946 GCF_003426905.1 Ctenocephalides felis
AGTGAAACAAATTTTACATATTATTATTGTTTATTTTCTAATGAAAACTTCCTATAAAGTCAAAACTTTTTTGCATGTCTTGCATAATAAAGCAGAAAACATAGTCGCTTACAATGCGAACGAATAAATCGATATAATAAAATTAAAGTTCGGATTATTTGTGTGCGATATTTATTTATAGTATTTGAAGTATAGTGTAGTTAAGAATTCAATTATAAATTGATTAAAACTCAAAGTTCGTTCAGCTTGGCAATGAACTTAAACCCTATATGTCTCGTATTAAAATTTACATTAGCGAAAAAATATTGGAGAACTGACTGACGTTTTTATTTTGTTTACATTATATGTACACATATTGTCACTAAGAAATTAAGAATAAGACTAATAATAAGAAATAACATTAAGAATATAAATCAAGTTTAAATTTTTATCTATATGAGTTTTCTCTAGAAACATTCGTTTATAATTAACTTCCCGTAGGGTAAGTTATAGTAATCGCAAAAAATCGAAAATGAAAATTTTTATATATCTTTACGTTCAGAGGTTTCTGATATTTTGGCATACCTTAGAAAAAATGGATGTATGTGTGTGTGTGTGTGTGTGTGTGTGTGTGTGTGTGCGTAGTATGTATGTGTGTGCGGATACAAATTTTCGTCGACGATTTCGGGAACACGAATGAAGCAATTTGAATAATTTAAAAAACATTCGATACGTATTGATAAGGAGACGTGCTGATTAGTTTTTGGCGGAGGTAGGTCTAGCCGTTCCAAAAACGGGGCAAAAAGTGCCAAAAACGGTACCTCAGTTTTTATTAGAACGGAGCGTCCGAGTTTAATAATTCAAAAAATATTTTACTTGTATTAACAAGATGAAGATTTGATCAAATTTTTATAAGGGCAGGTTTAGCGGTTTCGGAGATCTAACGAAAAAAGTAAAAAAAAATGCCATTTGGCGGTCAAAAATGATCATTAGACATATGCACATCAAATTATCAGATATTTTATAGAGATTTTAACAATAAGTAAAAATTTCGTTTACATTCCTATGTGTTTCGTACCAATGTTTACCCGTTAGACAGCGACGCGGCGCTTACGCGCTTTATATTTTGTCTCTATGCATTTAAAGCAGTACGATTGCTTTGAAAAAAAGTTCAGATCTTCCAAAATATGTCAAAATATAGAAAACATTTTTTTTTTTTAAAAAAAATTTAAAAAAATAATTAAAAAAAAATTTTTTTTTTCAAAAAAAGTAATTTTTTGCCCAATTTATAGTTTCTCAAAAATCTTATTTTTTCGAAGTAAATTTTTTTCAAAAATGTATAGTTTTTAAAAGATAATAATTTTTGGTACGGGAAGTTCCAGCAATTTGCCTTAAGGCACGATGCCCTAATTGCCTTAAGACAGAATTCCACTTACAGCTAGTTTTTTAAACAATTTAATTCAATTGTATTTCTACAAATTAACTTATACGGAAGGTTATAACAAATGGACAAATACACATTTGATTTCTTCTTATTATTGTTGAAAACTAAAAAAGGACGATGAAGTTATATTAGTTTCTTTGGATTTGGATAATTAAAATATTAGCTCCCTAGTTTTTCCCCTAAAAATGTTTGAATACAATAGTTTAGCAATTGCATTCAACAAAATTCAATTATAAAATATATAAATAAAGTCAATAGTTTATGTTTTTCATAAAGCAAAATATTCAATATTTTTATGGCATTCTTATCTGTTTATGGCATTTGTGGATAGCCTAATTTTTCCCACTGAAGAACAGGAATTTTATTTCTTCAATATATCAAGGAGAAAAAATTTATAAAATAATATATAAAAACTGGTTCTAAGTTCTTATAAAAAAGTCATGGTTCTAAGTTCTTAATATTATAAAAAAGTCATGAGTAAACGTAAAGTAATAAGATAGTGCGTACTCTAAATTGAAATGTTAGGAATTTGATTAACTCAATTATTTGATTTACGTGGTAAAATAGTTACTTTATATTCGTTTTTTTGTAAACTCTCTGTAAAATCGATACTCTATATTCAGAAATGATAATAACATTATTTTGATGGTATTCTCAATCAATTAAGCTTTAATTGCATCACGTTTTCCAGTCTCGACCGTTAATTTGAAAAGCTGAATACATTTGCATTTTTAAAGTTAAAGGCCATGTTATGATTGGTAGTCATGGCAACGTATATTTTTACCTGAAATAGAAGTTCTAGTATGTCAATTACGAAGCTTTATTTATTTTAATATATATATTTATGTTTTTTACGAGTTATTTATGTTTTAAATACGAGTACGAGTTTAATATTTTGATTTATCTATCTTCATAAGGAAGCAAGTCAATGCGAAATTTTAAATTAATTAGGTCAAAGTTCTTGATTTCTGTTAGGAAACGAATCATCATCATTGACCACAGGCAATACTGTTACCAATTTTTAGATTAAAAAGTAAACATAGTTTTGTAATACGATATAGAGAAATATTTGAAGAAAAGTGCTATCTGATGGTTATATAACAAAACTGTCAAAAAAAGGAAATATACATACACCGCGAAGGAATCTTTGTTTGTTTGACATAGATAATATTCTTAATTTGACTATACAATGCTATCAAGCTAAATTAAGAATGTTTTATGTATAAAAGCTTATACGTAAGCAAGCAAATTTTAATCTCTTTAGCTGTAATTCTCGATATTGACGCATCATCACATCTACCCAATGATGTTACGAACTTTCACTCGAGAGATAAGGCTGTTTCTTTTATATATCAAGGTTGACATCCGCTTGCATTACCGCATACCTCGAATGCTTCAATAAGCGGCATAATTGTGCTATCAATTTTCTAATTCATAGTTAAAGAAGTGATTCTGGAAACGAAAGAAAAATTGCGAAAAATGTAGATTTTTTTGTGATTTGAAGTGTTAAAAAATGAAGTCGTTATCGTAACTTATTTGTTTCTTTTTGTAAAAACTGTTAAACTTTTTAAATCATTCGTCCCCTGCATATAGCATATACGCCAACTTTATAGTTGCACTTGAATAGCTGCCAAAGAAATACACGATCCATTTTGAGAAAACTTTTTTAAACTGTATAAACCACATTATATGTAGAGGATAACGACTTTGTTAGTACGAGCATGTAGATAAATGATAGCATAAATACCATCGATATAATGCAAAATGATATTTTAATATATCAAGCCGTTTTTCGATTGTCGTTAATATATATATATATATATATATATATATATATATATATATATTATGAACATAGAGCACATTCATCATATAATGCAGTGGTCGGGGAACTTTTGGAACCGTTACCCCAAAATGTTTTTGCGCAACCTCTCATTACCCTACAAAAAAAATTAACTAAAAGAGCCTATAATTGGAATCTGTCTTCAACATATTCCTGTATAACCTGCCATAACATTGTTTGTTACTTCTGAACTTTGAAAAAAACTGAAATAAATGGTTTGAAGGAAACAATAAGTAAAAACTATATTCATTATGAATAAATATATGTTTCATGAAAATCCTACTAATACATGAATAAACTAGTGGTGTGTGGTATCATGCGTTAAGGCAAATTGCTGGAACTTTCCGCACCGTGACGAAATTTTCGAGGAATTTTAAATTTTTCCAATTAGATTATTATAAATACTGTAACATTGTATAATATTCATAAGATATATATATATATAAGCTGAATTACAAAATTTAAAAAAATAATTTATTTGAGGAATATAAGTGAGCTTTAGAACTTTAGCTAGAATTAAAATTAAAATCTGAATTATTTTCGATATACAAAGAAAAATTTTTTGAAAAAAAAAATTCAAATATTTTTCTTTCCCAAAAGTAATTGTTTTGTCAACACAAACAGCAAGTTTTTTTTAATCATTCAAATCTGATGCTTAGTTCGCTCAAAAACTGCAATTTTTGTACATTTAGCTCTGTATCTTCGAAATGGCTGGACATGCCTTTGCCAAAACCTAATCACTACTTCTCCCAATCATTACAAATTGAATGTTTTTTGGATCTTTCATATGGGATACTCCGTTCTCTTAAAAATTCGATTTCTATTTTCTGCACTCTTTACTCCGTATCTCCGTAACGGCTGGACCTGCCTTTGCCAAATACTAATCAGCATATCTCCTTATCAATAAGAACCGAATGTTGAATGAACCATTCAAATCAGTTCATCCGTGCGCTCGAAAACGTGAACGAAAAAATGCGGACACACAAACACACATCCATTTTTCCTGGCGTTGCACAATTTCTTCAAAATTTCATGTCTGCTAAATACGCGAAATATGCAACCCATGAAAAGTTTTTAAAATTTTCAGCAAGAATATTTTTTTGAGAAACCATAGAGATTTCAGCTTCATTTTTAAGAGTCCATACTCAATTTAAAATATTTCCGCGAGAGAGCCACCTTACTTCTGTATAATAAAGAAGGTAAGTCTCAGCTTCACTATCCTGACATAGTTCACAAAATAGCCGCGTATTTAGTGCATGTCCCTTGATAAAATTTATAATCTTGATAACATCATTAGTGTGGGTTATTTTCCCTTACAAAAGCTGAAAAACCATAAATATGACCCATCATAGATGGAGCTTAATCCAAAGACAAGAAACTGCAATTTCCCCATTTTAATCTTTGCGCTTTGAAGTATTCGTTTACTTTATTATAAATATCAATTTCACGACATCTGAACTCGAGAAAAAAACAAAACAGCAATTTCTTTTCAAAATTATCTGCACCTTTATAGCAAACATATACCAGTTGTGAATTACTACTGAAATCCGTTGTCTCAAGCTGAATAGCAAAATATTTAGTTTGTTTTATTGCAAAAACTTCACATTTTTTGCTGATGAAGAGATTCATTTCGGTAGTAGGTTTTACTAAAGCTGATTTAAACCAAGCAAGATTTTTAACTTGTTTTAGTGCGAAAACTACTTATTCCTTCACATTTTCTGCTAATGCAGAAATTCTTTCCGATAGTAGGTTTTACTGAAGCTGATTTAGTGCTTTGCAAATATATACTTTTTACCCCCAAAAATTCCACTTTTACCCCATTTGGGGTAATTTACCCCGGTTCCCCGACCACTGATATAATGAATATATTTTTTTGTAAAGTTCCAATCATACACATAGTGTGGTCATTATGAAGCATATTATAGCGAAAAGAACTATAATACTTCATGAAAAATCTGAGCTGTTTTACTGCCAGATGCATTAAACTATTTCTATTACCCCTTTAACAGTTCAAGTATTCTATGAAATGCTCGAATGGCGAAAACTCTTCATAATTTATTTGACCTAATTAATTTTAGGCATATTTCATACCAGCAAATTTGCTAACTTCAATATTTATTTAATTCAGAACATATTATACGTTTTCTATTCATATAGATGGTTGTCTCATCACTCTTGAATATAATAGACATAAATCATTCTGTTTATAAAATATCAAAAATGAAATATGTTGGTCAAACGATGAGTTATTTTTTTAATTTTATCAAAAGTTGATATATCCAGTAGAACTTCGTTAAAACGATTATGCCTAATACGACTGTTTACGCCGGTTCTTACACTTTGAAATATATTGCCCTTACTTGCATAATACGTTTTCTCGCAAAAGACGCTTTTTTAGTTGGGTCCTGAGAAATTGTCTTACTAGGAATAATATTTTTAATTAGTAAAATAAAAACTAAAATAATTATTATATTCTTTGGTTATTTATTTTGTGTTGGCAAATTTGTAGAAAATAATGTTATAAGGAAATATTGTTGCAAGATTATCGCTTTGCGTTATATTTATTATTTTATACCAACATATTCAAAAATTTAATTTAGAATTAACTATCAGCCAATTAGCCAATTAACAAATAACTATTTTGATCTATTTACAAATTATTATAACGCATTTAAATTTTAATTTTGTATATCAAAGCTTTTTTACCCCTGAATTGTGGTCATTATGTTTTCTTTACCTAACAATTGGGTGCTTTGGTATGACTCATATGATACGAATACACTTATTTAGTGTTGTTGTCATTTTATAAACGGACTGTCACATAGGGTTGTATCAAAATAATTCATTAGAAAGTATTACATCGATACATTTTTGCTGCAGGAAGATTTGCTGTTTGTTATTGTTAAAACATTTGTGAGAATAATAAAATAATGATAGATTTATAAAATAAATTTATCTGTTTCAAATAGAATATATTTTAATATTTTTTGTTTGCATTGTTTACATTTTGTAAGCTTGGCAAGCTTTTTGAATCGAAAGCCTTATTCGATATCATTGCATTATATTATTATATAAGTTCAGTTTCAGTTTTACATAAATAATATCTATTATTTCTCCTTTTCCAGGAAGCATGGCCCCAGAGCGCCCCATAACGCCGCCGTGCTTAATGGCTGCACGAAGTGCTCCTTCGAGTCCTGTATCAACAACGCAAAATCATCAACAACTCTACCAGTATCAAATCGCCAGCCCGGACGGCATCAGGATTCACCTGCAAGATTCTTCCGACCAAGAGGAATATAATGGTGTAGAAACTAGGGAAGTGAGAGTAGAGACAAGCCCTGATGATGATCTTACTTCTTTGTCCTGGTTGCACGATAGGAATCTCTTGAAAGGTACAGGTACACAAGGTGCTATAATGGTAATATTGATATTACTGTCTTTTTTTACTAAATGCCAGGTACTGAAAAGTCAGATGTAAAAAGAAATTATTGGTCTTCTAACTTTTACTTTTCTAATAACAAAAACTGTAAATTCCTAATTCTTCTTGGTATACTAAATGCATGTAGTATTTGTATATGTATTAAATTTTAATTATACTTTCAGAAATAAATTTAACCTCCACACCTACCACAAGAACTGTTATACTGCACCAAAATGTAACTCATTCAACAAGAACTTTTCAACATCATAATAGTATGAATAGTAATAATGGAGATGCTAGTAGCACAGGTAATAATTACACAAAATTATATAGTGGATAATATTGTTTAACTTAATAATAATTAATATAATTCAATTTTCAAATCAATTAATTTTGCTATTGAATATATCCATTCACACAAAATGGCAGCAAAAAACTTTTCTACTATTATTACTATATTATTATCTTGATGTCTTTTTATTATATTCTGTTATAAGTATTACCTAAGATAAACTAAACTATGTTGTTTTCGTTATAGGAGAGTCACCAACAAGCGATTTTGAAGATAACAGTTATATTTCTGAAGACAATACAAGAAATTCATCTGATCATAGCATCATAGCCGGAAATAACAATAGTTCTAATAGCAAAAATCACAACCTTGACAATATATATGAATATCAACAGAAACAATTTCACAGAAACAACGGAAATAGCAATAGTGATTACAGGTAAACATCAAAATTTGTTACATTTTAATAAATTAATCAAATCGATTAAGTTTGTACATATTGATTACTATAGTTAGAGTTGATATAATATAGTTAATATAGATAATATAGTTAATATAGTTAATATGACGATATAATTTATTACTACATAAAATATTGAAAGCATTTGCCAATCCTCCTTTTTATTCGAAGTCAATTTAGGCTTTAGGTCATCTTTGTGTTCAACAACACATCTTAATTTAGTCATTTTTTAGTGAACAATTTTTGTTATTTAGAACATATAACAGCTAATATTTGTAATATGTAATAGTTTTATTATGAATTATGTTCTCTATTCAAAATACTAATTTCAAATCAGTGTCATTTTTTACAGTTCAAGCAATCAACATAGTCCAATTCGCACAATAAAACCATCACCAACAAAGAATAAACACCCCAGCAGTTTACCTTATGATCCATTGGTAAGATATATTATATCATACATCACTTTTTGTTTAACTATTCATCATTATTCAATTGCCATGTAAATATTTCTATTCCAGGTTCATACAACCAGCAAACCTCCATATAGCTTTTCCAGCTTAATATTTATGGCCATAGAAGATAGTCAAGCAAAAGCTCTGCCAGTAAAGGAAATTTACATGTGGATTGTGTCACATTTTCCATATTTTCGTGATGCTCCTACTGGATGGAAAAATAGTGTCAGACATAATCTCTCACTGAACAAATGCTTCCAAAAATTGGAGAAAGCTCCAGTAAGTAGGAAAAATAATTAACACATGTATATTTAGTATGGCCTCGATCTAAATTTGAGATGTATATTCAATCTTGAATTTGTTATAATGGTTTTCATTTTCATTTTATTTCAAACTTTCTATTTTTCTGAGCTTTAGCAAAATATAATCAATATAATCATTTTAGAATCTAGGAAAAGGTTCCCTTTGGATGGTAGATGAGCGCTTCCGACCTAATTTATTACAAGCATTGACACGTTCACCATTTCATCCTTGTTCAGCATTAGAGAATATTAACTCTAACCCGCAACACAATTCAAATAATGGTATTGGAACTGCTACTAATGGTAATACTAGACTGACAAGCACAACCGTTGTATCAAATGGAAAACATAGCAATAATAGCCTTACCAATGGAAGCCCAGTAAAAGACGGAAAGGTAAACATGAACGTTGTTATGCCTATTGATAAAATCTCATTTAAGCAAATTGTTAATGGTCAAGCAAAAACAGACTTAATAACTTTGTTTTTTATATATTTGTTGCATTTTATTTTGTCACCTAAAAAAGTTTACCTATAATTCCATTCCATATTAGCAGTTTTATTATTCACAGTATATTTATAAAACATTTAAATAATGACACAAGGAACTTTTACAGTATTTTAAAAATAAAAAGTATATAGTGATAATCTAGGATAAATCTATTATACAAATATCCTGTAAATATGTACAAATTAGGGAATGCAATACCGAATTACCGGTAAACCGCCCGATTTTTCAGCGGTATTTTTACCGGTATTTACCCCAAAAATACCGGTATTTTCGGTATTTTTACCTAAGCGCTATTTGATACATAATACACTAAAGTTTAAATTTCTCGGAACAAATTTATCTTTAAATTCCATAATCGCATAAACAGCTATATCTTCAAGTGAGTCTATAAGATAAACAAATGTCAAATATTATCTCAAATCGTCATTAAACTGAATATTTATTGCTTTACTAAGGGCTTCATATCGTGTTACAATAAATAGAATTGGACTGATAGATAAAAAATGTAACGGTTTTTTAAGTGATATTTGCGCCAAATTATTTTATATCATACAGATTACCCCTGCGTAATCTTTATTTTTTTTTAACTTTATACATAATAATTATGATAATTACTAAATATTTTCGCTTCTTATTACAATTATAAAATATTATTTTTCGAAAACGTTTCGAAGTTTGAAAATACTATAGAAGCATCACATTTATTATTTATCTCGTCAAAGTATCCGGTCTTAAATTAGTGCAGAAAAATTATTTTTTTAAAATATTAGAGATTATGCTAATTTAACACATCGGATACAGTTTATTATAATAATCAGGGCCGGATTTAGAAATTTGGCGCCCCGGGGCACTGATAAAAATGCCGCCCCCATCCCTGAAATTTTACAAAATTTCGAACTTTTTTTTAAAGCAATCGCGCTGCTTCAGCTGCGTAGGGACAAAATATAGAAGCGCGTAAGCGCCGCGTCGCAGTCTAACGGATAAACAATGTTACAGAACGCATATAAATGTAAACAAAATATATACTTATTATTATAATATCTTTAAAATATCTGATAATTTAATGTGCATATGTCTTATGATCACTTTTGTCCGCCAAATGTTTCTTTTTCAAATTTTTTTATTGAATCATCGAAACCGCTAAACCCCCCACAAATTTAAGCAGTTATTTATTCTGTAATTTTTTTTGAATGATATTGGACGCTTTTTTCTCAAAAACTGAATTATCATTTTTGGCATTTTGGCCCGTATCTTCTAAATAGTTGGACCTGCCTTGGCCAATAACTAATCAGCACGTCTCCTTATCAATAGGAATTGAATCATTTAAATCGGTTGATCCGTGTTCTCGAAATCGACTGGAATAATTAAAAAATATTAGATTTGTATTGATGGGGAGACGTGCTGATTAGCTTTTGGCACAGGCAATTACGAAAAATGGTAATTGAGTTTTGATATTTCTTCTCTGAAACAGCTACGCAGCGCGACTGCTTTGCAAAAAGTTCATCAATTTTCAATTTTCGAAAAATTTCAAAATACAAAAAATGTGCTTTAAAAGTCTTTTTTTTTCATTTTTCAAAAATTTTTAAAGCTCTTTATAAAATGTAAATTTCGGTACGGGATGTTTCTGTAATTTGTCTTAAGGCACAATGCCATGAGTCACTAGGTTAAATTTTTTTTCGACGCTATAAGCTTGGAAGTGCAAAAATTCGTCATTTTAAGAGGGCTCGAGAACTGAAAAACATATTTTTGTTAAACTTTCAGCTTGTTTATGGAAATTTATATTAGCCAAATTGCCAAATTTGATAACTTATTAACCAATTTGATAATTTAAGTTTGGAGAGGGAGGCAAGGCAAAATAATAAATTTTAGTTATCGGTTATTTCAACCCAAATTTTGCATTGGAATCGTATTATGTTTTTTTAATTATATTTCTTGAAATAAAAAATGTTCTTAAAAAAAGTTGATTATATTGTATAGAATTTTTTTCTCACTATCCAAATTTTGCCGCCCCCCAAAATTTGCCGCCCTGGGCAGTAGCCCCGATTGCCCCTACTGTAAATCCAGCACTGATAATAATGTAGTATGATCTTTTATGAGTTTTTTGGTCTTTCTTACTCATAAGTTTGTTTTTGGTGAAAAGTACTCAATAGTGATAGTGAATTAATTAAATTGGATATACTTTTGTTAAATTATTATTTAAAAAAATAAACTTTTTGTTTTATTCTATTGTTTCTATTGTTTAGTTGAATATAGTTGTAGTTGTATACACATTTTTTTATATTTGTACTAGTAACTTTTAATTTTGGTTACGCTTGTTTAAGATAATCAAAATACCGGTAATTTACCGGTATTCCGGTTTTAAAATGAAAAATTACCGAAATACCGGTATTGAAATTTCCATCGGTATTGTATTCCCTAGTACAAATGTTATTGAGTCTACTTGATTAAGACAATATTGAGTGGTATTTATAACATGTGTATTAAATAATATTCACATAAATATAAGCGCGATATATGTTTAGGTCTGGTTACTTAATGAACAATAATCAGTTATTCTGAATAACTTTTACTTGCACTTTCTACATATTAATGTCATCTGCTAATACACAATAAAATATGTGTCATTTCCATTAAAATCTTAATTCTTATTACAGAGTTTGTCGCACATGCCAAATCCCGATCTTTTCCCATACCTTTCGCGGCGTTTGGCGGCCGCGGATCAGCCCAATGAAGACAATCAACCGAACAACAGCACACATTATAATAATTCTAGCCAATCGCAAAGGCAGCACACCGAGTATAATCATGACAAGCGAGAAATGTGGACTTCTGAAGAATTTGAAGAAGCAAACGCAGCCGCGGTCATGGTTGCACTCAAACATGGTCGACTTGGATTACCTGGGTAATTATTTTTTACAATTTATTAGTCTTCGTTGAAGATGTCTTATTTTTATTCTATATTTATTCTCTTTATCTGAATTTTACTTGATTAGAGTGATCCAGTTAAAACATCATATTTATCTACTCTATTTTATTTATAATATATATATATATATATATATATATATATATATATATATATTAGAGTGGTCCTTAAAATGGTCATTTTCGAATTTCCTTGCTCCCAGGGACTCCACTGGTTCCAAATAGATAAAACACAATTCTCTGAAAGTTTTAGCTCTTAATATTAACGTTTAAATAGAGCGCAATTCAATCAAAGTTTATATGGAAAGAGCATGGAAAACATTTTGAAAATTTAAAAAAAATGTTTTAGGTATAAATTAGCGACAAATGAATGAGTTTTATTCATTCATTGGTTCGCTAAATTACATGTAAAAAACATTTTTAAAATTTTTGAAAATTTTTGAAAATTTTTGAAAATTTTTGCATGCTGTTTCCATACAAAACTTTGATTGAATTGCGCTCTATTTAAACGTTAATATTAAGAGCTAAAACTTTCAGAGAATTGTTTTTTATCTATTTGGAACCATTTGAGCCCTCGAGAGCAAGGAAATTCAAAAATATCCATATTAAGGACCACCCTGATATATATATATATGTATATATATATATATATATATATATATATGTATATATATATATATATATATATATATATATATTTATAATATTAATAGTTTCTTGGGATACTCGATTTTTTTCTCACTAATCATAAAGACCATGATTATTAAATATGGTAACTTATAATACTGATTCAGTTTGTAATTGTTTTTAAAATTTGGCTAAAAATACAAGATGTCATCTTTGATAATCATGTTGATTCATTAAGAATATAACAAAAAGTACTATAAATATATCTCTGTGTGATGAAATCATTGTCCCAAAGAGTTTATTTGTGTAGTTGTGATGTACATATTGATGCTTGTTGGTAATAGGTCACTGCTTTCGTGTATATACTTTTAACAATAATAATGTAAATCATAAATTCTAACTTCTTGTGCAATTTCCCTATTTGTAAAATGTTCAATTGCTCTAGTGGATGGATGCAAATGAACTTCTTCTAACAGACCTGCTCATGTTTTGCCTTCAAAGTGGGCTTGCAAAAGATGAATGTTCAATACTTCGCAAATATATATGACATCTTTGAGTCAAAAGTATACAAATCAACATAAATACAAAATATTTCAATAATATCATTTGGTGAAAAAAATGATGAATGAAATAAATGATTTAGGGATGAAATTATTTGGGTACTATAATATGTGCAAAGAGCTTTTTTTTGCAAAATAAAGTCTTATAAATAAGACCCAAGGGAAAATTAGTTGAAGTATGAATGGATGAAAAAGTTAAAGTTATATACAGTAATACATTATTAATATATTAATTTTTTATTATTCTTTTGTGAGATGCTTTATTCAAACATTACAAGCAATTCAGATATTGCTAGAAAATTATATAAATATATATGATGTGCTTTTAGATAGGGGTTTATAAAATACGCAAATTAAGCAGTCGTTTTCAAAACTAAAAAAAACGATTTGATTAGTAATTATTTTTAATTCTTTCAATATTTGTCGGTAAAAGTAAAGAAAACATTAACGATCCTATTACATCTATATATATATTTACACATATGGGTCATTCTTTTACAAATCGTACAGATTTTCGAAAAAATAAAATGTTACGTTTTAGAATTGTCTGAATTTTTTTTTACAGATATTATACATAATATCATTAGACACGTATTCCAGGATTTTGCTGAACAAAATTTTTTTATGTAAATATTTACGATTGAAATATGAATTTTTTGCTCAATTTTTATGAACATTCTCTGCAGTAAGTATTTACAATCTTTCATTGTAACAGAGTATCCGACAAATAGTAAAAAGATTTTTGTTGCAGAGAAAAAAAGAAAAAAATGTGTTTTTTTTTTAATCAATTCAATTTGGGGTATGTAAAACCTTTGTAAATATTTAAGGGTTTTTATGTTAAGAAAATTCCAAAAACATTTTTTTAATCATTAAAAAGTTCTCTTCAATATGAGTGTAATAAAAAAAAAAAAATACTGATCCGATCAGAACTGGAGATAATTAATTTACCGCAGAGGATAGAAATTGAGCAAAAAATCCATATTTCAATCGTAAATATTTACATAAAAAAAAAAAATCAGCAAAATCCTGAACAACGTGTCAAGTGATTTTATGCATAATATCTGTAAAAAAAATTGCAGACAGTTCTAAAATGTCAAGGTCTAGATGGTGTACGGTTTGTAAAAGAATGACCCATATGAACCTGACAATTTTTACAACACTCTGTCCTACGTCGAATTAGGGGTTGACAATAAAATATCAATAAAAATTTCAAATGGGTTAAATATTATTATGAAAGATCATAATTCACTTTGTTGACTTGACTGTTGACGATAAATTAAATGAATTGGGTAAAGTTCTGTTTTCGTATTGATGTGCAGGGATGTTCCTATAATAACGAGTAGCCCGTCGGAGGATCACACGTACAGTAGCGTTGGCCTGGCATCGACGCCACAAAAACAACACACAGCCGCCCTAAACTCACCCGATGCCGCTTACGAAACTGATGACAGGTCTGTAACTGTTGTATTTTTAGAATTGCTAACATTGCTAGGGTCGACACATATAAAATCGTCTCGGCAACGTGATACATGTGTCGACCCTAACTATTAACAATACTCATGCTTCTTCTTCATACTCCTGGTATAATTCCTAATTTCCTTTGTCCTGGTTATAATCAGCATATGTAAATATTACCATTAGATACTTCATGTTTAATCTATAAGCCAATATATACACCTAAATTAGTTAACTCTTCATATAGCTCTACAAATTTATTTTGTTTTTTATTAAAAAAATAATTATAAGAAAACAGCAATCGTGACCTGTAACACTCAATTTTTCCTTTAGGGGGTTGAATTTAATGGAGTGTGTAACCATTTATATTTGATATAAATGACCAAGACAGACTATAGCACTTAAAAATATATATTAGATCTATATTTCAAGTATAAGTGTTATACGGGTTGTTATCTCGATATCGAGCTGAACTCAAGATAGAATATATGCAAGAAAAAAACATAAACTTATCGTGGCTTACATAAGATACCCACATCCCATTAATTTTATAAAATAAAAATAGCTTTTATATTTTAATACATTTGCGAATTGATATGTCTGTGGAGGTTCATCATTGGAGATCAAATTTCATAATTACGAATACACAACTTTTTAAAGTTAAAATTATTTCT
>NW_020538118.1:0-26066 GCF_003426905.1 Ctenocephalides felis
TTTTTTTAAATAGGTTGGGCTCACCTTCCAGATAGGTTTTTTTGTATATATAGTTATAGGGATATGTATTTTTTTGCATATATAGTTATAAAGATAGGTAGTTTTTTTGCATATATAGTTATAGGGATAGGTAGTTTTTATATAGTTTATACTTATAGGGATAGGTAAATTTTAAGTTTTCAATATGAGTACCAAAACCATCTGTTCACGTTGCTTTAAGCAATTCAACCGTAGTAGCTCCTTATATCGCCATGTTCGCGAGGTTCATGGCGAACAAAGCTTTCAATATAAAACTACATTTGAATGTAGTTTTTGCCAAAAAAAAAAAAAACTACATACTAAATTTTCTTTGAATAAACATATTAATAAGTTCCATAGCTCCATTCCCTGTGTTCCTTCTGTAAACATTGTTTCTGATTCCCAATCATCCGACACTTTTCAGTTGCCAAATACCCCTGAATTCACATCTTACGATACATTTTTTAATAATTTTAGTATAAATCCTCATACATCTCTAGCATTTCATTCCTACGCAGCCTCTAATTCACCAACACCATCTACAACTTCCGATTTTCCTACTATCACTAGCATTTGCCAACCATCTACGTCATTACAATCTTTATATTCTCCCATTACTTCTATAATCAGACAATCTTCAGTTCCCTTAAATTGCACTAATATTTCTAGCGTCCGTGCCATTCCCGAACCTCTTTCCCCACAACCTTCTGCATCATTTACTGCTTTTTCCACTTTGCCTGTCACTCCGAGATCATCTTCCCCATTTATACGAGCCTCTCCCGGCACTTCATTTGTAGGTACTCCTAGAACGGAAAGGATAATATGCCCAATGTGCAAAAAAAGATTGACAAGATATAATGCATTGCGCGATCACATGGAGTTCGACCACGGGATTGAAATAAAATATGAAGAACTCAATTTTTCTTCACTAAATGGTTTGTAATTTTTTAATTACTGATATTATCAAAGCAATTATATGGTGCTAGTGTTTATCAATTTCAGCTGTCGCCGTAAATCTTTGTCTGTGTAGACGCGCATTATGTTTAGGTTTCCCGCCTTTTCGATATGACACAATGCTAAAGAGAAACACTTTGTCACTTCAGCTCGTTGCTCGTGGTTCTTTCGATGTTAGTGAAGTGTTACAAAAAGTTTTAATTGTAATTTTATCTGTCGACTGCTACTTTTGGTACGTTTTTTATGACACTATACCATTATAAATCAATTAATCATATTAACAGTGTTCAATAAAATTGTGTTGATCTGTTATGTTTCTGTCAACAGCAATGGAGATCGTATACTTTATAAATTACGATCCATGAATTATACGTTTATTAATGTGTTTATGTGAAATTTCAAAGTTAATTAATGTGTTCATGTGAAATTTGATTTCAGATATTTGCCAAGATGATAAAAAAATATACGGACCGAATTGTTAATGGAGGTTGGTTTCGAAGTGAACATGATGTTTTTTGAGTTGCATAGAAAGCTTCTCAGGTTTGAGTAATATTGCCGCATGTCAATGAAAACTAAAAATATTTTAATCAGGCATAAGGTAAGTGCTTATTATTATTTATTTCAATGATGTTGAATATCAAAATAATGATTCTTCTCAAGTCTATATGGCTCTTTGAAAATTTATCTGAATTAACACAGAACAATAATTATGGAGTCAATCATTGGTAAACTCATAGTCGGAGCAGATTTTTTATAATCGGAAATATCTAAAAAATATCCTTTTTCCAGTGCATGTGGTCATTATAATATTTATCCAGATTGTACTTGATTTGACATGAAGTAATAATTACGATGAGCAATAAATGACATATGGAATATTATTTTTTAAAACATATACTAATATATGTCCAATTATTTATTACCACAATTACCTCAACAATCAGGATTTGGATTTTTATTATGTCCACCTTGCCTTCTTATGTTGCCAAAAAAGTCTTCGAAGGTGTTCTAATTAAAATTTTGCATACGCAATTAATTTAATTAATTAATTGAATAGGAATTTTTCATAATTATGCCCCAATTTTTAATTGCAGATGTTTTCATAACGATTGTAATGTAATCTAAGTTTTAATAAAACACATTGAATCTAACACTTACATTGCAGTTATCTTTTCACAGCACTTGATTGGCACATAATTATTATTTTTAATGGCACAATGAATTTTATTGCCATTTGTTGGAGAATGACATAAATAATTAACATTATCAAAAAGACGATACCTTCCGAAGTAGTGCTCACATTTGTTTCTTGAGAATGTACATTAAAATACTAAAGTCTAACAGCTGCACATTTTGAAAATACTTAAAAAAACATGCCCAAATTGCTATAAAAGTCATAATAATCTAATATCTTTCCAACATGCTTCGTGTGTCTCTCCTTTTTTATCTAAAAATCTGAAGTTATTTTTAAGTTTATCTATTGTGGAGGATTATATGAAAGAATTATATCATAATCGTCCATCTATTCAAAATATAAGTTTATTCCAGACGAGACTTCTTGTTTTATATAGTTCCTCAGTGTCTGTAAGAAGCACATTTATAGTTTTGCAATTGCACACAAATTATCACTATAACAATACTTAATAGTTTTCTTACTTCATCTACAACAATACATTTAAAATTATTGCTATTCACACCTCCATTCGATAAGTAATATGCCACGAATTGCATCCAACGATGTTTTATGCCTTCAAGTAAAAAGACGAGCCCTCGTATTTAATGTTTCTGGGAGATAAGCACTGTTTTCAGCATTTTTCAGTCTTGTTTGGAACTTCTGCCTCAATGTTATTTTTGTGTATTACTTCTTCTTACTTCCTTTCTCAATACATTTGTTATATGAAATAAGAAAACATTGTAGTATAATGAAATGGACAAATGATATGTATATATAAAATAAGAAAATTGTTTCATAATCCCTCATACCAAATACCCCTGTCTGACTGAGATATGAAAATAATATATAAATAAATGAAATTAAAATAAATACAATTATGGTATAAATCAAGGACAAGCAACCTTTCAAACCGATGGGAAAATTCAAATTTTAAAATTTCATGACGGGCCGCACTATTATATATATACTAGGTTATAATATTTCTAGCAAATTATTAGTATAAAAAAAATGACAACCTAGTTTTGAATGTATAACTATGTGGTATATATATGAAAATGACTACTAAAATGACTATTATGAAATAGGAGAGTAGTGAACATTTGCAGTTGTACGTAGTTTTCTAGCGACTTTTTTTTTGTGGACCTTTTCATTTTAATTTATATTTAAATTTAAGTAATATAACTGTCTAATCACTCATTTTCATACAAAGTGGAGAAATTATTAAATTTAATGGCATATATACCTAAAAATTCTATAATATATGATATAATCCTGTTATACTTAAAGGGTGTTATATAGAAATAAAAATATTCAGCTACTTTATGGTTAGGATACCAACCTATTTGTATCAATGCATATATTCAAGGGAAAAGCATTTTTCCTACATAGGTAAAAATTGACCGAATTTTTAGATTTTTTGTTTCATCTTTTGTATGTATCTGTCATATTATCACGAACATATTTTTAAATGTAAAACATCACAAACTCATTTTGATAACTCAGTCAATATTTTTCTGATTAAGTGCGCCACTGATTCAAAGCATTGATCATAGTCTCTGGCTGTGAAATGCAAATAATCATACCTTAGATCTTTCGATATAATCTTTCTATCACTCACAATATTTTTGTGGATGATCTTAATGAATATTTTTTTAAATTTAAGTTGTTGGATGTAATTAATAGATAATTTATTCTCTGCATGCAATCGCGCTGAGCGAATTAAGCAAGGTAATGTCATCTTTTACTACAGAGTTAACATTTGCGTTATGCTTGAAAAATACTTCAACAATGTTGACATATTTGTTTTGAATAGCAGCATGAAGTGTTGTTTTACCATAATCATTTCGAGCACCTACCTTGGTACTTATATTTATCGTTAGATGCAGTTCAACAATTTTCCTCTTGTTAACATGTGCATTATGCTTCAAAAGGGCACAAGGTTCCAATTTTCTTCTGCTCCACAATGGTTCCACTGGCTAGCGATGCATCCGTGGTGGGACAAAGATTGGCTGATGCTGCAGGATAGTGTTGTAATGTACTATTTGATTTTTAAGTTCTTCAAACGCTTTTTCAGCTTCAGAGTTCCATGATATAGGTGTTTTGTAATTTTTTTTATGTTAGATGGGCATTAAGTGGTGTCTGTATTCTAGCTGATGCTGGCACTGAACTCTTATAGTAATTGGCCATTCCAATAAATCGTCAATGTTCCACAACTGTTGTTGACTTTGAAAATTCTAAAATCTTTGTTATTCTATCTGTGCATAGCCCTTGGTATGAATCCTGTGACCGAGAAAATCAACTTCTGTTTTTTCTAGTCTGCATTTTTCTGTATTGATTGAAAGTTAGTGTTTTTGTAGCTTTTCAAATACTAAACGTGTTCTTGATATTCCTATTCATTCTTAGTCATGACAAGAATGTCATCTATATGAATAAATACGAAGTCAAATCCTCTGAATATATGGTTTATAAATCTTTGAAACGTTTGTTGCATTCTTGAGTCCAAATGGCATTGCTAATTGTCGGTTTCAGTTTTTGATTGTTTTTGTGCTACTCATAATAGTTCCCGCGAGTACAGGAGATTAGTTTTCTGCTCAGGTATCGCTTAAATGCCTGCGTAAGCCTATTACTGCGTAGGTGTCGGCTGGTGCCTCGGAGTTGTTCGCTCATAGCTGTATATCCTCACAGCTATTCACTCTTTCGGTGGCGCCCTACCTCGTGAGTGTGTTTTTTATAAAGGATTCTTCTTTGTGACGCCAGCCAGGAAGCCAGGATCCCCGGTCGCTTTTTTGTGCGGTTGAAATTTATTTGAACAACGTTAAGTCTGCAGGCGTAGTTAGAGGATAGAGACAATGGTAATCTCGTTAATCTATTCATGCGTGTCTAATTAGATGGTGGGGCATTTGGCTATTTTTTGGCTAGGAGAAGAATACGTTTGCGTACACAAGTATCCAGGTTAACAAGTAGTGTGGGACTCGACCCGTAGACAACACTCACTAAATCTAATCCCCAGTATTATGCTTGGGGAATGTTGAGCTGATTTCTTGTGGCTCATGTCTAGTGGTCGTTGTCCGTGACCATTTGACAAATCCTTGAGAAGATCATTTTCAACACATTTTTATTTAAAATCTTCTTTGACACAAGATAGTTTGCTAGATAAACATATCAACATTCTGGTCAGGTTATCGATAAACGCATATAAGACACACGACGTCATTTGAGAGATTAATTTCAACAGCGCAATATTCAAAAAGTTTTTCTACTTGAAGAGTATTAGTATAAACGGGTTTAGAACGAATGAAATCACTTACAAAAATGCACACACCTCCGTGGCCATATTGAGTTTGACAGAAATGAGAAGATAAATTATAACCTTTAATTTTAATTAATTCAAGATCCGACTTTTTTAACCAGTGTTCAGCAAAACATATCTATAACTGCTTCTAATTGATTCAGTTTATTGTATAGTTTTTGTATATTTTGAAAAATAATTGCAAATTTGTTATCAGCTTTAGGTACGAAAGGAATTAGAAACCGAAGGTGTCATTTCCGCCACAGCCTTGACACTCAACAACTCGTTTGCTAAAACCCTACATAATTTTCTTTTCCAGTTGAAAAGAAAATGTAAGCCATGCCTGGTGTAATCGGATAAACCAACATGCCTGTTGACATCAAGAATCCGAAGATTACTGAACTTTCTTTGGCCCTAGTCTCGGTTGATCCAGCAATTGGCATCGGAAATCAGCCCGTTGCAACGCACGTCGTCGTATCTGTACGGAATTGTCATCAAACAAAGGTTTTTCTTTTGACATGATCGACGAACCTTTTCCAAAGCGCTACGAATAGCGTAATTGGACGAATCGTCATTCGTTCCAGCCAGAACAACAACATGGTCGCCCGGACCAAAGTCAGATATCAGACTCTCGATATCCCCAACCAAGCCAGCAAATCCGGCCCCCGGCTTGACTATGCTGAATATATCAAATTTTCGTCCAAGCAATTCTCTCAAGCATTCTGACCACCCTCTGCCGTGGCTATCGGAAAGAAACAAAATTTTACTGTTCTTAATAGAACCCAACAAATCATGATTAACGCGTTGCTCGAGGTGCTTTGCTTTGGACTCTAATTTGGTAAATTCATCCCTAAGCTGTTTCAAATCTATGTTCCGTTTTTTTTATTAAACCAGATAACTCATCACAGAGTTCTGAAAAAGAACGTGAAAAATGTGGACTCTCTGAAAACTGAACCTGAAGAGCTCATATTCCCTAATACGGAACTAACACCAGTAATCCTGAGCTGAAGATTCCGGTTTCCTAACTTAACCTCAGACAATTCTTTTCTCAGCCTATCAATTTTAATATCTCTTTCGTGAAAAAAAGATTGTAAATGAAAACAATTTGAGCAAAGAACAGTAGAATTTAAATCGATTGAGTCGTCCAAAACTGAGACACTTGTATCTAAGACTGACTTGGCACTTGGCTCCGTGTAACAACCATTTTGAAATATTTAATAAGAAATAAGTAAACAAGAAAAAGAACTAAATAAATTGAGTAATTAACTATTTAAAAATTAGAATAAGAAGATAAAACGATATAAAATATTTAAAGAAATTCACAAATCACAAATTTAAACTTAAGGTACTGAAAAAACACTCGCGCAGGTATAAAGAACTACAAAAATAACGGGATTTAACGGTAAATTCAGGTAAAAATAAATAAAAACTAAAGAGCAAGAATTAGATGTTGACCGTACCGAGGTTGATGATAGACTGAGTGATTTTACGTATGGCCGAATTCATCACAAACCTGATTGCGGGTAGTCTTTCTGGACAAGTGGTGTGTTTGTACCATTTTTCAGATCCAGTACCAGGCCATATATGTACAGGAAGTCTCTATACCCTGAAAAATACGAGTCTTTGTTGGATCCAGTATTACTACGAAATCAGTTTGTACTGGTCTTGCCTCTAGTCGTACGATTGTTCTAGTTCGCAGTGCCTCTAATGCGTATTCGTACAAGTTTATTTAAACCATATTTAATCAACTCAGCTTTCGTTTACGTTTTTCTTCGTACATTATTTTTAAATTATTAAACTACTGTTTATCACAAACCTCTTTTATACATGCGCATGCACAAAAATGTCATCGAACTGAACAGCGGGAACAATAATTACTTATTAAAAATGCAATTCCTGTATTCTGTATTTGCGTGAATTTATTTTTTTTGTTTTCGATTTTTTCAATTGAATGCCCTATTTTTCACTGAAGAAGTAATCTGCAAACAAAGTAGCTGTTTCACAGTTTGGTCATACTTGTCGATCATATCAAATATAATTGAATTATTTGTATCCATTTCATGTCGTGCTAATAGTTGCCAACATAAAAGGCATCACTTGTATTGGTTTTTCAATAATTAATCTTGCTAATTTAGGTATAATTGATCATATGGAGAATATTGAATTCTTATTTAGTTAATTTATTTTGAATCTAGTTTTACCAAAATAAATTTGCGCATTTGTATTGAAACTTTTTTTTAAATACTTGTAGTGTATATTCGGTCATTATGCTATTCGAGCAGGTAGTGTTAATTGTGCAATGTTCATAATTTCAACACCAATAAGATAAGTTGAAAACAAATTGTAGTGTTTGATTATAAAACACCTTTTAATATAGTTCTTTTTAGTTAATGATTAAAAGTAAGACCTTTTGTACGAGTAAAAGTGAATTTAAAGAATTCATATATATGGACTTGGTACAAAAATGAACTAAGACTCAATTGATAATTCGTGAAAAAGCATTAAATACATTAGTTTCGCTAAAAATGTGAACCAAAATTCAGCATTGCAATAATAAGTTTGCAATAAATGGATAATAAATGGAGGATTCGAGTGTTGGTTGCTGTCATCCTATTAAATGAAACAAATATGACATAATATGTTTAATAATTATTATTATGTTTGCAATATTGCTGTACTTAAACTGTACTAAAACATATCAATTGTTGATACCCTAATCTAGCATCATCGTCACTAGAAATTCGAATTATACATATAGATGCCATAAACATCGTTTGGAAGAACTAGAACAGATAATATTCTTTTATTATTATTATTTTAATTACAATGTGTCACACTCAGGACATTCAGTAATTGGTTTGACTTTTTATTATATGGATTTTAGAATGGATGGCAACCCAATAGTTGTTCAATTCAGTTATGACTAATTAAGTAGACACGAAGTATTTTCTGGCATTTTTGTTATATATATATATGCAACTATACCCACGAGTGGCGATTTTCACTTGAGGCTATATTTGAGATCTATAACCTCAAGTGTAGAATTGACATCAAAGTTACTATGGCGGTAGCGGAAATCAAACCAGCGAACCCGGGACTAGTTGCTGCTAGCCCACGTTCTAACCGATATCGCCACCGCTGGCCCAGAACTGATAATATGATGAGTCATATTTACTGTGAACATAATTTAATTTGAATATTTTGTTGGAAGATCCAAAAGCTGAGAAATTATGAATCAATCCATCTCATTTATTCCATATGAGATTACAATTTTTGATGATCCAGGAGATATGTAGTTTTTGCAAGTGTCCAGCATATGCTGAAACAATTCAAATTGGGTTAGTTGCATTAATAACGAATACGTATTTTAAAGACCAAGTATCGATGTTCATTTATTAATACCAGTGAATTAATGCTATACATCAAATGAAAATTCGAATGAAAGCTGAGAGCACATGTCAATTATATTATAGAAAGTCCATTCTATATTGCTCATTCACATACAATTTGCTAATACTTCTATCACATTTAGAAGTTAATAATTGATACTGCTCTTGGCAATGGCATATGTGTGACAGTCCCAATTGTATCAAAAAGATAAATCACGAGACGAATGTGATACAAACTAATAAAGAATAATAACCACTTGATTTGTGAATATGAAGGTGTCATCAAGAAAAGACATAACAAACTTAACAAAAATGCTCTTGAAACAATTTTAATCAAGATATCTTTTATGTGACTGAAAGAATTACTGAAATGAATTAATATGCCACAAACACAACTACAATTAACACTATAAACTCAACTTGCACAAATTAACATTACTTGCACTTTTTATGTAAAAATGAAATACTTTGAAATACTAACGTCATTATGATATTTTATGTTAGTTGCATAAATTATCATGGTGTGAATATATGCAGAGTAATACGGATCGATTCATAAAATGCATATAATTTATTTATGTGACCAACCAAACGTGTAACCTCTAAAATAACTAAAAATTCTAAATGGAATGAATGAAATATATTCACTATTCTCCGGCTTGATGTGTAAAAATATTGAGCAATATGATCAAGCTTCGTACAAGTCATGCCTTTTATGTCTTCATTTTTATTATGCAAGGTTTAGTCCAAATGTTTTGGATTCTGAAGTATAATTTCAATTTGTTTCGTTTCCACTTGTATGCAGATTACTATTTCGATCAATTCTGGCAGAAAAATTTACTTTTTTTTTTTAATTACTTTAAAAATTTACTTATTACTTTTTTAATATACATACATACATATATATTTTCTGATACCTAATTTTACTGGATTACCATATTAAGGTATTAATTAAACGCTGTGCCGAATTTTTGGTTTTGAGCATTTTGTTCAAAACGCCGTAAAGTTTTAATATTGCATCTGATTCTCTTATATGTTTCATTACCTGTTAATCAAAAGTTAAAGTGAGGCTTTCGTAATACCTGTTCTGTGATGGTTGTTATAATATTTTGCATTGCAGAATTGAGTTTAATACTATATATTAAAAACAGTATATTAAATAAAGATTTTAAGAGTAAGTAAAACTCAAAGAACACTACGGTCACCTTTAGTTTTGCCGAAAGGGATGCATTATCGTCTTTTCATTTCATATTTGTTTCATTGTCTTTTACTGTACCACGAAGTGGTATTTTTTAATTAGAATCATCCGAATTGCCATTAATTTCTCATAAATTTGCCTATCTATCTGTAATATATTTGTATCTAATATATTTTTATGTATTGGTAATCTTCACAGTTGATGGTAATTTCATAGCTCATTTCAATTCCTGGGCACATTCCATGAACACAATAATTTACCTGGTGACACCGTAACGCATGAATAGGAATTAAAATATGCTAGAGCATCGTCTGTCATGAAATAATTGGATTTTTTAAGAACTATTTTGTCTTGTCTGTGCAAGAAGCAAAATCCCACTCCAAAATTCATTAATCACTAAGAGCGTATGCAATTTAAATCCACAGCCGTTAGTACCGTCAATGCAAATATAGTCTGTGCCATTTGCAGATATAATTAATTACCTAATAATTCGTGTTAGCTTTAATGTAAAATAAAATTCTAAAAGTTTTGCGTTGATTCTCTTCAATCCAAACGGTTACACTTTTTGAATCATTTTTATTTATAAAGGGCAAGCTTTCTGTTCATGAGCAGTCCCTAGCTTCCTATGAGGTCTTAGGGCAATATGTACACTTGGTTAGAAAAATATAGCCTATTTTTTTAGATTTTCTATTCCACATCTCCCTCGCGTCTCACACATCTACTATTGATCTGTTATGGTCCTTGATATTTTCATGTGATGCTACTGCCTAATTCTCATTTTATTTTTATTATCCAACTTGTTCACCTTAGTATTTCTACTGGCATTTCTGATACGACTTTCATTTCTTTTTTTCAGGATTAAGCTTCAAAACAGAATGAACTTTTATTAAATCATTACAGCAAAGATTAAGATGTTTTTTTTATTATGTTAGAAAACTCATACACTTCATATTTCGTTACCATAACGCAGATTGTTTTTTTAATGTATTAAAATAAGATTTCACAGCAGCATTCGAATGTGAATCTCTCATTGTCGAGCATCAACCCATACCACAGTGACAAATTTGGGATATACCTGTCCATTTCTGGAAAGAACACTTAGCATTCATTAAGTATTTCAATCAAACTAGAATTATTATTCTGCGAATTAACGCGGCATACTTGCATAACTATGGTTCGTGCCAATTTTCTGATACAGAATACGACTTAATATCTCTTTAAAACAATATGTGGAGCATTCTTAGATTGCACTAACATTATGTTCAGCTAATATAAATTGCAACAATGGAAAAGGATGACTAGATAAATTTGTGGGCAGTGAAATTACACCTGCATATAAATAATCTCTTTGAGCTATAGGATTATGGTAATTTTACAACACTTCTTGTTGCGTCAAAATATAATACTGTATCCATTTTATTTGGAAAATACTTATTTAATGCTTCATTTGCACGAAGATGTACTATTTTCGGTTTTATTGCTGCAATATCATGTAATGATTAGTATATCTGCTTCTGATTCCTTTTTCTCGACCTCCTTTTTTTCCTCATTGGTAAAGTTTCAATATTACTACATTCTAATGAAATATTAGTTATACAAGAAATAATTTCGCGCGTGCGTGAAAATATATCCATTTTTAATCAAATATATTACAAGTTAAACATTTAATAAAAAAAGACGGCTAACAACTCAATAAAACTTTCGATAAACGATTAATAACCGTATAAATTTTGTTCGTATATCTTGTAAATATACAAATACTATTGCTTACTTTGCTATAACCTTATCCAATAGTTTCTTATTAATTGCGGTTAATCTTATCCAATAGTTTCTTATTAATTGCGGTTAATCGAACTCTAATTCAATCTTACACATATAAATAATATGACTAGCCTCACTCCTCTATAAATCAAAATTTGATTGTTCTAATATTATTATAACATACCCTATAGTATTATATTATTTAGTTGTTGTTGATTCTTGTAATACTAACTCTAAAATAATTTTATGATTTAATATTCATATTCAAAATATTCAAAATTCATATTCAAAATTTATTTATTTATATATATAATTATATAAAATTGATAATTTAAAATACTTCGAAACATTTTATATTTACAATACTTGTATAAACAACTATCATATGCATTTTTAAAGTACTTAAATGTCTGAATTTCTTCATAGCATTCTTTACATAAAAGGTGAATAATTTATTACATACTATTTACTATAAACTGAATTTATTTTTGATATTTATTATAAATCAATTTTTATGAAAATTTTTATTAACAACATTCTACAATAAATTTTATGACACTTATGATATTTATCCTATCTTCATTTAATAATTTAACGTTTAATATGTCTCATAAACTCTTCTAACTCTCATTATAATTTAAAATGATTTATTCCACTTTGAGCACAAAATTTTCAACACTCTCATTAGATAAATAAAAAACAAAATTATTGTTATGTTCAAAATAAGAATTTATCTACCCTTTCCTTTTGATTAATTAGTTCTCTCATTTTATCAAATTTATTCTTAAAAATGCAATGGATTTGTTGAAATAAAATCTTATGGAGAGTCTATATAGATAGATCCTTTTTCAAAAACTAAAAATGTATCGTTGGTTTCTTTTATATTGGGAATAAGGATATATTTGAGTCTCTAGAGTTAGTTGGAATGCATCATAGGAAAGAGGTTCATTAATAGCGAAAATCCGACTAAGAGCATCAGCATTTGTGTTTGTCTTACCCTTCTTATAAATAGTTTCGTAATCTTATTCTTTTCTCTATCCTCCATCTCATTAAGCGAGACCCAGGATCCTTTAAATTGAATTACCAAACTGACGAGTAAACACTCTGTGTTGTTCCCAAGACACAAAGCATTTGTTATCGTATTTATTTTTCAACAAAAATGACCGGCTAATTTTAGTGTTTTTGTAATTTGGCATCTCATTTGTGAAATTATTGGTCATACCATAGACTTGATTTTTTGCTTGTTGTGATTTTTGAAGAAACTGAAGGAGGTCTTGATATTTGGGAAACTTTCCTTGATACAAATGCTCGAATTTTCCTTGTAACAATGGATCGAGTTTCGAGAATGCTAGTGACGTTATTAGAAAATCATAGGCGTCGGGAATATTTAATTGGGAAAGCGCTTGCGAAGTACCGAATTTTTCAAGGAATAAATTTATTTGTCCAGAAGAAATGATTTTGAATGATAATAGCTGTTTGAAATAATTTGTGGCTAGTAACGTTTATTTTGGTATTTTTTGATGAGCGCTTCCAAAAGAATTTGATAATTGTTAGCCGTCGGTAGTATTGAATGAAATATTTTTAACACCGGACCCTGTAACTAACGCCCCTTTTAAAAAATTGAATTTTGATACATTATCTAACTTGGTATTCTCATGAATTAGTGAAATAAAAGTTTCATAGAATAATGGCCATTGTTGGATATCACCTGAGAATTTAGGTACTTTAATGGACGGTAAATGTTGTTTGGGTTCAATGTCTTTAGTTGAAGAATCATGCACATTTTTATTATCTAATTGGCATAAATCGTTTCAAGAGCCTTTATTGCGGAATATTCCGGATTTTGTTCGCTTATCCTTGACCTTGCTCCCCAAAGGCAGCAATTAAATCACTAGCAGGGGTCTTTTTGCTTTTTTCCCTGCCATTCACTTACCAAATACTAATGGTTTCTCATATTGTTTAACAATTATAGACAGGTTTACAAGATGACCAGAAGCTATACCACTCAGTGATATCACAGCTGATACAGTCACACAAGCGTTATTTACGGGCTGGATTTCAAGATTTTGGACTCCAATAACAATAACTTCTGACCAAGGCACACAATTTGAGTCTGCTCTATTCAAGTCTTTGGCTCAGGCAGTTGGAGCGCAGAAGACACGTACAACAGCTTACCACCCTCAGGCTAATGGACCCGTGGAGCGATGGCATAGGACATTGAAAGCTGCTTTGATGTGTTTCTCTGAACTGTGGATCAAGATACTACCTTACGTGCTACTTGGTCTATGAAACTCATTTAAGGAAGACATAAAAGCATCACCAGCAGAAATGGCCTACGGAACTACGTTGAGACTTCTAGGTGATTTTATCAATGTATCTGATAATTCAACAAATTTACAAGTATTTTTAGATAATCATCGCCGAATCATGTGTGCATTAAAACCAACTCCTACTGCTCATTACAACAAGGGCATAATGTTTATTTTGAAAGATATGGACACATGCGCACATGTATTTCTCAGGGCAGATCATGTCCGGAAGCTTCTAGAACCACCTTACAGTGGGCCTTATGAAATTCTAGAGCGAGTTACTGACCGGATCTACAAACTCCGCATAAATCGGACGGAAAAGAACTTCACTGTAGAGAGATTAAAACAAATCAGATACTGATTGTGAATCAGATTCAAATTCACATCACAGACTATCAGCAACGAAATCTACTAAAAAGACTCCAAAAAAGAAAGTTACGTTTAACATATGACGTAAAATTAACTTTTCTTTTGACAGATAGTCGTCATCTTCAAAAGTTGAGGTCTTGTTTATCCATTAATTTGCAGATATTATTAAAAAGTTTAGAAGCTTTTCTGAAAAAAAAGAGCAGTATCAGAGACGAAGAAAAATATTTCACAGCTAAGTAATACTCAGTTATAGCCAAAAATTACTGTATTTGTAAGATATCACATATAATTAGTAACAATAGATATTTATAATATGAAGGAGATGGTACCACTGTATTTCTTGAAGTCAAAATTAATATATTTAGAAATGTCATAAAAACTGTAGGCTTTTAGTAAATTAATCAAAACGTTGTGGAATTTATGATTGCTTAGTTGACGTATTTGTAAAGGTAATAAATTGAACAGTTGAATACCAAAACCATCAATGGAATTAAAAGTACTATCAAGCTTAAAAGTCGATCCTTTGTTAGTTCTATTTCTTGTGACATAGTGGGAATCAGACATGAAAATAAATTAAAGTACTGGGGATTATTTTTTATAAAAAGAAGTGTAATAAGTAGGAATATGTTAGGAACGGTAAGAATGTAATACTTCTGAAAAATATTTCTACAACTTATCATCGAGTTAAGAGAGTTGAAAACATGTTTTAAGGATGCCGAAAAACTCCAAAATTGAATGCCGGTAGACCAAATGCGAGTAGAAGTTGGAGTAATAGATAGAAAGAAGACAATTTAAACTAATTTTAGATTTAGGCACTCTTAACATGAAACAAGTTCTGGAAAGTTTAGGTATTAATGAAGAATAAATATGATCATCCCAATTTAATTTTTTTTGAATTTGAATTCCTAGGAATTTAGAAACGGCAGAAAAATTGAAGAGGACATCGTTAATAATTAGGGAATTGATTTCGTTATTAATCCTGTTGACAGTTCCAAACGACATTATTTTAGTTTTATCGTTATTAAGTAAAAGGTTATTAGAGTTGAACCAATTAGAAATTGATATCATTGATTGATTCAGTTTAAAACTGACTTCCTCAAAAGATTTTCCTTTAATAATTAAACTTGTATCGTCGGCAAAAAGAATAAATTTGGCAAATCATTAATATAAATTAAGAACAATAAGGAACCAAGAATAGAGCCCTGTGGGACTCCGAGTTTTATATTTAACTTATTAGATATTACCGTGGAGTCTTGATCATCAAGATAAACTGATTGTGTTCTGCCAGATAGATAAGATGTGAATAGTTGAAGTGGTATACCACGCACACCATATTTTTCTAATTTATTAACACTTTCGACTCGGGAGTCGGACTGCTAGTAGGTACGCTGCGCTCGGAATATTATAGTGCTATACATATCTCTCAACTCGGAATTTTTTTTTTGATCGGATTTTTTTCAAAATGTGGTAATATTGCTTTTAAATATAGTTATTATGATAATAAAATTTTTTTTTTTGAAAATTTAAAAAAATGCGCTCAAAACCATGAAATATGGTTTAAAAAATTATTTCTTCACAGATCTTTATTAGAATTAATTACAAAAATTTGTGTAAGTTATATTCTAAAAAAAATGACACTGCGTATATAAAAATATATATTATAATTGCTTACAAAATAATAAATGCTGATACACAAGGAAACAAAAATTAAATTTAACATATTACCATTATCAATGAATTCAATAAAAAAATTAAATTTTGTAATTTTGTAGGGTATGGTATTTTCAAAACATTCGCCCACATGTAGACCAGGCTTACGAGTGCAGGTGCCACAAATAAACCTCGTTTCCCTCCTACCGTCTTGTATTTTTCTGTTACAACATACCGCACAGTCTTTTTTCTTTCCATCATTTTGGCGTAAAATGTGTAATTTACCATTCAATCTCTCCTCTGGATCTACTAATAATGGCCTTCCAGGAGATTTGGACACCTGGCGAAAATTTTTTGGTCATTACATCAACCAATTCCCGAACAAACTTTAAATGTGTCATTGGTTTATTCTTGCCTCGTTGTGAATTTTTATACAATAAAAATGCATTGACACTGGACATTTCAATGTCCCAGAAAAATAATTTTTGCCACCATTTCATAGACTTTCTCAGGAAACAGTATGACGCTGAATACGAGTCTGCGCGGTCAACACCTCCCATAAATTTATTATAGTTGATCACTACATTTGGTTTATTTATAACTTGTACATTACCACCTCGTATTCTTCTGTGTATAGGTTGTGTTCCTGAAATGTCCCACGAAGTAAGTGTGGTAACGATCCTTTTATCCTTCCAAGCCAATAACATCAGTTTACCCGATCTGAATGCAAACATGTTATTTTCAGCAAATATTGGTTTTTTTATACAATCGGGTATAAATTTGCGATTGGTTTGAATCGTGCCAGTTAAATAAACATTTAATTTTAATAACTCTTCTGCAAGTGGTATGCTGGTGTAGTATCTGTCAGTATAAAAATGATGTCCTTGACATCCCGGGTTATAATCCAGTAATTTTTGGCAAAGATTTAACACAATTCTTGTAGTTACAGGCAAATCAGGTCTCACTAATTGATGCGATGTCAGGCTTCCGTAGTAAGGCAAAATTGTGTAAACATATCCGGTGTTAGCATCAGCCATTACATATATTCTTATACCCCATTTTGTAGGTTTGTTAGGGTTATAAGTTATAAAACTAATTTTACCCTTAAATCCAACAACAGATTTATCCACTGATATCTCTCTTGAAGGGACATAATGTTGTCTGAATTTCTGGTCCAAATAATCTAAATAATGACTTACTTTCTGAGTTCGAGTATTAAGACTTTGGTTATTTGGATCATTTTCGTGTAAGTGGAGCATCCATAGAATTTGTAGAAATCGTTCTCTTCTAAATATACTAGTAAAAAAGGTATATGGGCGTTGAACTTATATGACCAATATTCTTGAAGAGTAGGTACGGTGATAGTGCCCATATTCGGCACAACCTCAATAAATGCCGTTATTTCTTCTGCTGTAGTATCTATCCACGTGTGCAAATAGAACGTTTTGATAATCTTTTCTGTGATATTTTATGCCTGGCATATTTATTTGTTTGTTCTACTATTTTTATTATAAGCTCATCAGTAAAAAATAGTGTGAAAAAATCTATGGGTGATACAAGTATCCGGAATTTGTGGTCCCACCACTCTATCCTAATAAATAAAATCCTGTCTGGGACTTGATCATGGCATGTGACGTCCTTCCATGAACCATAATTACCAAGTTTTGTTACATCTTCATCACTGCTGCTTGAACTTGATGGTAAAGGCATAGTTCTCTGTCTTTTAGAAACTATAATATCACTACAAATACTGGAGTCACTTTCTTCACTAATATTATCACTATCCAAACTATAACTATCAGGCGCGTCAATATAAAATTCATCATCACTACTTTGCAACTCATTTTCCATTTCATGTCCTAAAAATTTCTTCGGCATTTCAATTTTTTTCAGAAATAAAAAAAATTCATTGAATAATATGGTGAAAAATATTCAAAACGCAAAATCGGTATTAGAAATCTGTAGAATTATTTCATCATTCTTCTATTGTATATAATATTTGCGCAATACAAGATGCGGAAGAGTTTGTAATTCTAGTTGGGTTTTTAATCATGGGATTCATTTCAAAGGATTTCATAATTTGTAGAAGATTTTCACATGGCTTAGAAGCTTTATCGAAATGTATATTAAAATCTCCACACACGGTAATTGAGTCATATTTATTAGAAAGGTTTTTTTATTAAATCATAAAGAAGACTTGTAAATTTATTCACATTTTGATCGGGCGCTCTATAGACGCAAACAACGCAATAAACCCGTTTGGAAATAATTGCTTCAATTGCACAAAATTCAAATACCTTTTCTATTTGTGAAATACCGGTAATGATATTTTTCACATTTAATTTTGTTTGAGGAAAATATGCAAACACCCCCGTGTTTAAAGTTGCTACGAGAGAAATAAGAACATAAGGAATAATTTTTAATTTCAATTAAATTTAATTGAGTATCTGTTAGCCAATGCTCTGCTAAACATACTAAAATATGGTTTGTACTTATTCAGAGCTAATTCGATTTTATTTATTTTATTTAGTAAGTTCTGAATATTTTGAAAAAATACGAGAGTTTCAGACTCTGGGCCGAAAGGAACTAGATTTACTAGAATTTGAAATCAGCGGAGAAAAAACTTCCCTTACAAGATAACGACAAAGTTTTAACTTTGTCTTCAGTAAAAATGAAGACCATGACGAGCGTAGTCAAGTTTATTAACATATCTGTTGATATCAAAGACATGGACGCTACTATATTTACCATTATCGTAATCGCGGAAGATGCAACGATAAATGCTGAAAATTCTGGGGTTTAGGTAATGATAGTCATAACGATAAGGGATTGTGACAAAACAAAGATTTGTTCTACTACAAGAACGACGAGCAAATTCCAACGCATCTGGAATAGCATAATCGGAATTTGAGTCATTCGTACCAGCCATAATGACCACATGATTCCGTTTACCAAAATCAACAACGGCATCTGCAATTTCAGAAACAACATTGGATATCCCTGCTCCCGGCATTACCTTGCCAAAAACACTAACGTTGGGACCCATCAAATCAACTAAGTACTCGGACCATGTTCTGCAATGACTATCAGTTAAAAGTAAAACCTTTAGAAGTAACTATAGAAGCAGTAGTTGAGTCTTCGCGAGAAATAACATCAACTTTAGGAGAGATTACTACTGAATCGGAACTAATACTGATCAACTTGGAATTGGGACAATTCTTCAGTTAATCTTGTAATGGTTCTATCTTTTTCACTTATAATTGAATTTAGCGTGTTAATAATATTGCGATAATTTGAACAATCAATACAAGCAATCGTGCTATCTAAAATCGAAGAATCGTTCGTTGCTTCGTTGAATCGTATTTTGTTTTGTAACTTGGTATTTACTTCTGTACTCTGTAAAAGCGGGCAATGGCGTAACGGTATAACAGGTAAACTTATTTCTTTTAAACATCACAGTATGCGCTAATATGGGTCAGGTATTAATTTTTGAATAAAATTTAGGTAAATGTACTCCTGTTATAATTCATTGAAAGTGAAAAAACACGTGCGACTTCTTCGACGGTCGAGGACGGTTATGTGATATATTAGTTGATGCCACCTTACATTCTAAGTTACACATTTTTACCAGTGAGAGCAACTAAAACGTAACTTTATGACATTAATCATATATTTTATATATTATAATCAAATTAATAGAAACAGGATATCAAATTTTATTTTCAAACTCTAATGAGAAGGATAAAATTGATGGTTTTTTACAAGTTTGTCAATATCAGGTTCCATTTGACTCAAAAACAGTCGTAAGTCACCGCGTTTGGTATTTTGCAACTGATTTCTATTTTTAGTAAGTAGCATTGTGACAGCGCTAAATCCACGTTCACACAAATATGACGATGGAAATGATAGTAAAAATTTTTCTGTAGCCAAAATTGTTGATAACCTTTAAATTGTTGATAATCTTTAAATTTGATTTTTAATTCTTCATTTGTTGTTAATTCTATAAGCTCTTCTTCTATCTGGGCTGATGTTTCTACATTTGCATTTGAAAAAGTGTGTAATACCCAGCCTGGTATTTCCAAATTTAAAATATCTTGAAATCGTTCAATAAAATTGCCAAGAAAATTTTTCCAAATGTTGGCAGTATACGAGCAAGTCTTCGTTGCACGATACCGATAAATGTGGAAAATTATGAAACTCCCGTCTTCCAATATTTTTCTTATGTAATAACAGTTTGACTACAAAAGCAGCGATAATATTTTTTGTCTTTATTAAATTTAAGCCATCGTCTTAAAGTTGTAGATTCATATTATTGAGCGATGCATGAAGGTCTGTGAGATATGCTATATCATTTTTTGATAATAACAGGTTTTTACACAACTGTGTGTCCTTATTTTCTAAAAGTTCTACAACAGAGTCAAACAGATTGTAAAAACTGTTTACAAAAAATTACAAATGCCCCCTAACCCAACGTCAACAACCAACATTTTTCGCGAGGCGTTTCATCGCCTCCCTGGAGATCAACATCGCCCACTTTGAGAAAGACTGGTCTAGAGTGTGGAACAATGGTTCCCAGTCAACACAGGCATGGGTCTTCTCTAGGGATCGTTTTAGGTATTTGGTGACGGTGTTATGCCTATCAATCCTTTTGCCTGTGGCTACGATGACATTTTTGCAAGATGTGATCCAGCGTTTTGAGAGCGTTGCACCCTGCTTTGCAAAACCTATCTTTAAGGCGGCCTCTGATTGTACGACTCCTGCAAGGCATAGAGTTAATTCTGAGTCGTGTACAGTTTATGAAGTCCCGGCCAGACAGGATTTTGGTGTCATCGGTGATCCACCGGTGCTGCTGTGGAACTTTCGATGATTTATCAAGCGGTCGACCATCTACTGAATTATGAAGAAGTTTGGCCCATCTACCATCTAATAACTTGACCGAAGTTATAACATTTCCGTTATCAGTGAGGCGTTTAACACATTTCTCTAATTCAAGTTGATAGTAACTTGATTCCGTCCTTCCTAAATTTAGGAGTCTGCCCCTTCGTCTAAGAGGCACTAACCATCTTAGAGACGGAAGGGATAACCCATTATCTCTGTCTCTTGTATAGAAGTAAGCGTTATGTTTCCCATCCACTAGGCCACTAGGCAACCGAGCAATTTATGACCAAAGGACCAATAAATGTCCAGTTGTAAAAATTTTTGTTGTCTCAGGCGATCGAACCAAATTTCATTCATATTTCTTGAACATTAGAGAAAAAAGACTTTTGTTGCAAATTTTATTTTTTATTAATTTTTTATATAAAAATCATATTAAAGTTAATCATATAAAATTAATGTTGTATATTTGCAACAGATGAATTTGGAATGAATTTTGTCTCAAATATATAGCTCAAAATATTGTTCAAACGTAGACCAATAGTCGTTATAACAAATTATTCACGATTTACACTATATTAGAACCTAATTTTAACCTAAAATATGGCCTTTAATCTTGGAATATACGTCTACATTTACAATAATGCAGATACAAGAAAGGGTCATGCAATGTGGATTTCATAAGTGGAATTGAAATCCAAACCAATGATCATATTTTTTAAAGTGCAATTAAAAACGGACAACTTTTAAAACAAATTCAATATTATATTTATTTTTGAAGGAAAAAATACGAATTAAAAATCAATTTTTTATTCACATGAATAAAATGTGGAAAACTTTATGTATGTATTTCCCCAGTATAATCAATTTTTTGTACTATATAAAAAGTTTTTTAATAGATAATAATACATCGCATTGCCGTTCTTACTATATTCATTTCTAAGATTTTATTTGTAATATATAAAGAAATTTGGTTAATTAATTAAAGAAAAAAACTTTTAATATTTTTCTTATATCATTGAAATCAGCGCAAGAAATGGATTTTGCGATCTAAGGTGTTAACGGTTAATTTATAGAATTTCGGGTTCTGGAAAAATCAGCTTAAATTTATTTGGGGACATCGGATTCGAATATTCCTGGATTCAGGATTAATACAAAAAGGAATACCCAGGCATTATTGACAGACATTTAATAATATAATTTAAATAATATTGTGAATATAAAAGAAACTACTTTATTTAGCGAATAATAATGTGTACCCATGAAAGTTAGCGAATTATTCTATAATATATCGTACTATTAAAAATGAACAGTGAAAGAATTATATATATATATATATATATAATATATGGATAAATAAAGATTTAGATTTTTTGTTCTACGTTGAGACATATTTCTTGAATGTTAATATTTGCAGCCAATCGTTGAAATAAAAAAAAAACAATAAATAATGAATTATTTATTTATACGTTTCGACACGGCCCGTGTGTCATCATTCAGTAATTTTTTTAAATATTATAACATTTTAAATATTTTTTTAAATATTACACCAGGAAAAATAATCACAAAAATTGGAAGTAACATTATTGAAAAATAAAACATACTAAATTAAGTAAAAAAAAAATTTATTATGTTTTATTTTTCAATAATGTTTGTTTCAATTTTTGTGATCGTTTTTCCTGGTGTATACTATATAAATATTTAAAAAAAAATTACTGAATGATGACACACGGGCCGTGTCGAAACGTATAAATAAATAGTTCATTATTTATTGTTCTTTGAATAAATATTATTCATGCTTATTTGTATGGTTACTTGTAATATACGAATATATATTTTGCAACAGTGCACTTTTCAAGTAATTTTAGATTAGTTTATTATTATGATTATTTTTATTTTTGAACTATTTCAAATGGTTTACTTAGATAAGTTATTATTCTTGACTGTACAATGAACTGAATAAAAGCAAGAATGTTATCTGAAACGCATAGATTTATAATAATTTTTAAATACAAATAAATATTAAATATAATGCACAAATAAATATAGAATTTTACCTACGTGATTTTGAAAATATATTTTTTTATTTTATGAAAAAAGGTATCGTTTCGAGTCATTTTATGACTATGGTCTCATAAAATTGGCAAAATATTCAGGTAAAATCTGGTTGCTCCGATGTCCGCCAGAACTGCGAAGATCATTTTAGTCGCCTGATAGTCGATCTTCATAAAAATCTTCAAGCCGGGTGCTAATGATTCTTTTGTACAGTTAATTTTTTTTATAATGCTTGTTGAAACATATAATAGGCGATGTCTTGCGAATTCGAAAATATTGCTCATGACATCATGTTTCATCTCTATTTTTATCTGCCTCTTGCTCATTCTATAATAAATCATCCGATTGCTTCGATAATAAACTTCCTAATGGATGGGTACCTTTAGTTGCATCTGTTGGTAGCCTCAGCCAGGATGTTACGGCTTTTCTTATAATTGTGTCAAGGCCTTTCAGAAGCCCAAGTGTGGTGTTACTCAGCATAAGCTGATGAAGTAGTCTGGGAATCCCGACTGTTCTTAACGCGAACAGCCGTTGCTGGGGTTTTAATGGCGCTTTGGACAGCTTTTCAATAATGTCTTGTAAATTCTTTTTCAGGTCACGCATTACGGCACCCTCCAGAGTAAAAAATACTTCTAAATAGGTCCATATTTCCAATCTGGAGAGGGCGGGTAAGTCACGTCATTCGTTTTGCTAGTATTTTATGGAAGTGCCTAGTAATCACTGACGAGACCGTAATCGGTCTGAAGTCTTCCGGATTCTCAGCGTTGTCCTTTTTCGGAATCAGTGTAGTGTATGACTTCAATAATTGTTTGGGAATGCTCCGCATGAACAAAAATAGGTTATACAGATTTACCAGGGTATTTATTGAAGGATTCACGGAGACTTCACTAAAAATTTTAGTTCTAAAATTTCGGGATATAAACCTTCTACAAAGTTTAAAAAAAAGTGATTTTAATAAATTTGAAAAATAAATCTGTAGTTGTACTACTTCTTATAGTAGCATTTATTAGCATGGCGTTATGAAAACTCCTACCATTAAAAATGGATCAGAGCCATATATGGTTTGGAACATATATGGGAAAAATCCAGTTAATCAATGGTTCTAATTTTTTGTGTACTACGAAGTTTAATCAAGATCTCTTGAAAAACTTTTTTTTGCATCAAAGGTGGATGTAACATGAATCCAAATTCTTATTTTTTATATCCTCCTTTAGAACATTAATTATTAATAATATATCATCACGTGATTCACCTTCTTCTAATTGTGGTTTACTTGCTGCTTATTGAATTTTCCTTGATGGCGTTCATATTTTGAAGAGAGAGGTTATTTATGAAGAAATTGACGAAGAGCCTTTTGTTTTCCAAGATTTGATACTTTACAGTGAAACGCTGTAATAAACAATTGGCTGTTAAATTGTATGCATATTAATCGATTTTGTTTTGTCCTGATTAAAATTACCTGATTCTTCACTTGCAATTCTCACGGATTCATCAATACTTCCATCGCCATTTAAAAGAGATTGTGAAGTTTCAGGATCATCTGTTTCGGTTTCCAAATATTTACCATTACGTAGGTAAAAATTGAATTAATAATACAAATTTAAACTTATCATGACAATAAAATTATTTTTAGGTATCTCACAATTTCATGAACATTAAAACCCAAAATATTAATGAAACCTACCGCTAACAATTTGAGCAGATTGTTTAGCCTCTTGTATTTTTCAAGCTTGCATCTGAAATTAATATAAGCCATTTCACCCAAAAAATAAGATTTTTAAATAGTACAACAATTGATGAAATCGATTAAGTCACTTATTACTTAAGGATTAAAACGAAGTACATTTTTTGTTATTTATTTATTTAGCAATATAAACATTTGATATATCCTATTCTCAGGTAGGCGGGGGTGCCTGGTATAAAAAATTATGGATTGCTTTATACATTTATGCCTATACATATATATATATATATAGGATAAGGTTGCGCAGCCCTGCCGCACCACGTCAGGTTGCGCGTCCCTGTCATGCACCGTTCCTATGGTATAAACCACAGCGCAGCAATACTCGGTTCTTCACTGTGTGAGGTGCTTCTTGAGGTCTGGTAATATCTGGAAATTCTTGCAATAGCTGTGGTGCTCCTTTCGCAGGGTTTTAACAGTTGGGACAACTGCATCCTTTACTTTTCCCGTCATTTGTGCTTTTGTATCTCCCACTAGGAGTCGTTTTGTTGCGCAGATTTACCAACAGGTTATAGAATGATAGGAAATCTGCTCCAATGATGGGTTTTTCGACGTCGACTATCACAAACCTCCAAGAAAAATTGCGTCTTAGGCTGAAGTTCAAAATTAGCTACACTGTCCCATAGGTCACCATTTTTGCACCATTTGCCGTATACACGTATATTCGGAACGCGGATGCTGCCCTTTCAGTTTTCTGCGAGGGTATACACAAAGATCCGCGCCGCATTCATTGACTGTCGTTTATGTTCGAAGATTTAAATGAACAAGGTTCATTACACTTCCGTGCTTTAGCTCCTAATCTTGAGTGGTACTGGCAATAGCCACGTAGAGATGGATGCACGACTTTCGACCTCGATGGTAAGGTTCGGACTTGGCTTGGGTGAGGTTTCAACTTGTTTTAAGCTACAAGTCAATCTTCGAATTTAATGTAGCGTTCTGGTTTTTGAAGCTCTAAAATTTGTTCTGAAATGGCCTTATTCGTTTCTTCGGACGTAGATGGCATTTGTTTACTAATTGCTTGGATTTGGTGCTCCAACGATATATCGGCGATTTTATCCGCCATGTCTGCTATTTTATCTATTGCTCTCCTTCTGTCTGCACAAATTTATTACACACTGCCATCGTATGTGCCAGTGCGAAGACATGGAAAGGAAAGTCAAATCGATCGAAGCATTCGTAGTGGCTAACTTGGAGCACTAATTGGGGTTGTTATAACCGAAATTTTAAACAAAGGCACATAACATATTTGTTTATTTCAAATTTAAGTAAGGTAATTAAAAATGA
>NW_020538119.1:0-15367 GCF_003426905.1 Ctenocephalides felis
TGTAATATATCAGATTATCAAAATTTTATTGTTTATTTAACGTCATGAATTGTTTTCTATACTTTCATATAAAATTTTCTTAGCAAAATACAATTTTGACATAAAAGTACATTCGCTGAACTCATTCATAGATAAAGTCGTGTCTGAGATCTACTTAAATGTAAATCTGCATTTTAAAAGCTAAAATTATTGTAAAATTTGTTAAAGAATGTATATATTATTATATATCAGTTTATCGAAAATTTTATTGTCTATTTATCGTTTTTAATTGTTTTTTATACTTTTATATAAATTCTCTTAGCAAAATGCAATTTTATCAAAAAAGTGCACTCGCGGTACTCATTCATAGATAAAGTCGTGTCTGAGATCTAATTAAATGCGAATCTGCAATTTGCAAGCTAAATTTAGCGTAAATTTTGTTAAATGATGAATATATTGTTATATATCACTTTATCGAGAATTTTATTGTCTATTTAACGTCATTATTAGTTTTTAATACTTTCATATAAATCTTTTTAGGAAAATGCAGTTTTATCAAAAAAGTGCACGCGCTGAGCCCATTCATAGATAGAATCGTGCCTGAGATCGAATTAAATGTAAAATCTGCACTTTGCGAGCTAAATTTAGCGTAATTTTTGTTAAATGATGTATATATTATCATATATCAGTTTATTAAAAATTTTATTGTCTATTTAACGTTATTAATTGTTTTTTATACTTTTATATAAATTGTCTTAGCAAAATGCAGTTTTATCAAAAGAGTACACTCGCTAAACTCATTCACAGATAGATTCGTGCCTAAAATCGAATTAAATGCAAATTTGCATTTTGCAAGCTAAATTTAGCGTGAATATTGTTAAATGATGTATATATTATTATACATCAGTTTATTGAGAATTGTATTGTCCACATAACGTCATTAATTGTTTTCTATACTTCTATATAATTTTTTCTTGCAAAATGCAGTTTCGTCGAAAAAGTGCACTCGCTGAACACATTCATAGATAAAATCGTGCCTAAAATCGAATTAAAACGCAAATCTGCATTTTGCAAGCTAAATTTAGCGTAATTTTTTTTATGAATATATATATATTGTTATATATCATTTTATTGAAAATTTTATTCTCAATTTAACGTCCTTAATTGTTTTTTTATACTTTCATATAAATTTTCTTTGCAAAATGCAAATTTATCAAAAAAGTGCACTCGCGGTACTCATTCATAGATAAAGTCGTGTCTGAGATCTAATTAAATGCAAATCTGCAATTTGCAAGCTAAATTTAGCGTGAATATTGTTAAATGATGTATATATTATTATACATCAGTTTATTGAGAATTGTATTGTCCATATAACCTCATTAATTGTTTTCTATACTTCTATGTAATTTTTTCTTGCAAAATGCAGTTTTATCAAAAAAGTGCACGAGCTGAACCCATTCATAGATTGAATCGTGTCTGAAATCGAATTGCAAGCTAAATTATCATAATTTTGGTTGAAGGATGTATATATTGTTATATAGTATTTGATTGGAAATTGTATTGTCTATTTAACGTCATCAATTGTTTTTCATACCCCCATATAAATTTTTCTCAGCAAAATGCAGTTTTGTCAAAAAAGTGCGCTCACTAAACTCAACAATAATACTATTAATTTTTAAGTCCGCTTGGTTTACTATAGTTTGCCGATTATTTATATATGTGTGTATGTCTACACGTGTGTAGATGTTTTCATAAAATGAGAAATATTTGATATACAGGCATCTGCATCGAGTTGGCAGACAATTATAAAGGAGAATGTTGAAATAAATTGGTTCCGCACTTCGTTTGCCGGATTAACTAATGGACAATGACACCTTTACGCACTAAAGCCAAAGGAAATCAACTAAATTACTAAATTCAACTAGATACATATAAATACACAAACGGAAAGGATGTCCCAGAACTCAACGTCGGGCCAAAATAAAGTAATAAAAAAATATTATACGTAGGCCGAAAATTAAGAGCTTTGTAAGTGCAAACTAGAGCTGTGGTGAAATTATTGACAATTTTTGGGTTATTGTGGTTAATATTTATTTATTTTATTAATTCAAAATTTGCATCTGTATTCGTGAATAACATTTCTAAAACCACGGTCAAAAATAATGACACGATTGCCCCAAGTTTTCAAGAATCAAGACTTTTTGTTAAAGTATGAATTTAAAATTTTCAAAATTGATCCCTTAGGGAGGTCATCCTTTAAAAAAAATGTACTAAAGTGTGTAGGCAAGTTTTATCAAAAGTTGGCGTATTTAATCAGGATTGTAAAATGGTAAATTACTTGATAACTTTTTATTGAAAGTTTCGAGTGAAAAAATAAAAATCTAAAAATAACATGATTTTTCCTAGTACATTTACACACAATCAGTTGAAATATTTCCCGCTTAGTGAACAAAATTAGTAAAAATTAACCCATGATAACCGAAAAATTGTCATACTTTTACCATGGCCTCAGGTTGCACTTAAAATCTCATACTCATAAAAAAATCCATAAAAATTAAATTACATTAAAATTACGAAATAACAACAACGTATAAATAAATAAAATCTCATATAAAAATAAAACATTCAAGAAAACGGTACAATATCACATTGAAACACAATAAAAACAACGAATAAAAAAATTGGTAAAAATACGAACTCTGATGGTAAAACGCCTCTTTTGTCCACTTTGCACAAAAACTTCATCCTTCGATGACAAATGACTGCCTACTTTCAAATCCACTTTGTGATTCTGGAAAATAAAGAAAAATTAGACTAAACACCGACAAGGTATTTATTTAATTTTTTACCTTTGGTGTGTATTTAAATCCGGTCCTTGATTTATCCTCTGTACTGATAATACGATTGCACTTTATAATTTGTTGAAGTTTTTTGGAAAATGCTTTTGAAGCTGCAGAAGCATTTTCTTTTCCTGTGCAAAGCTACAAAAGCTGTTCCATCTGTCAGCCAAAATACTTGGACAGTCCCTATAAAAAAATTGAAAAAGTTGTAGACATTTTTAGCTGATTGAGGATATAATTAAATTTTTACCGTATGCACTGAAGAGTTGAGAAACATCTGTAGTTTTCCATTCTTTGGGAAAAGTCACATGGAACACATGATTTCGTGATGGAACAACTAGAATAAATAAAAACATATAAATGGAATATATTGGTAATTATTAATTTTTTTTTTATTACCGTCTTTGCCGTTTAATTTCATATACGGAATGTCGTGTAATCGCATCAAGTGTATAGCATTTATAAACGGTGATATAACTTCTAAATCAAAACTCCAATTTTCATCTTCAGTATTTTTTAAATAATTAACCATACTCAAAAAACATTTGCCAGTGATGAAAGCATCATAGGCAGCCTCGTGCTCTTTGCTCTCGTTATCTTTGTAACCGAACTCTTTGTTATCCTGTTCTGTGAAAAATATAATAATTATTAATTAAAGTAATGAAAACTAGTTGGTTTGGTATTTAGCCTTGAGGCAAGTTACATGAACTTCCCGATATATTTAAATATCGACTTAATCAATAAAAAATTAATTTATGAGTCATTAAAAGTATTCCGAGTGGATTTATTACACATAATTGAAAACGAACGAACACTTTGACTCGGAGTATTTTCTAAAAGCAAATTTTCAAAAATCAATAATTTTTATAATTGAACCAGTTTTCAGGACTTTAATGATTTGTTATGTTCAAGACCAAGTACTCTATCATTATACCAAGTAAATAGTCTAATTTTAATTTTAACAAATATCAAAAGAGCTACTCATTTTCTCAAACTTTGATGAATTTTTAAAATCAAATTATTTGTCGTAAGGCCGTATTATTTCAGTAAGTTCTATAAGACCATGGTATATAACGCTAAAAAAAATTCCATAAAAATCGGCTTAAATTTTTTTTTCAACAGTTAATTACAAGAAAACGGTTCGGTAGATTTTCACCTAAAATTAATCAGTATCATTTCCAACTAATATCTTTCGAACAGTTTTTGATTTTTTAAAATCGGTTCGGTAGGATGAGCTTAAATGTGTACGAAAAGTTTAACACTTTTTTTCAAATTACAAAGAAGCGGCTTGGCAGATCGTCGCACAAAACTGACAATCGATAGTCTTCACCGAAATACTTCAAATGGCTTTTAAATTCCTGAATTCGGTTCAGGCGCTTTTGAGAAAACGTCGATCAAAAGTCTAATTTTGACAAATGTCAAAAAAACGATACAATTTTTGCAAACTTTGACGAATTTGTAAAGCTAAACGAGTTGTTGTAGGGCCGTAATAATTTAGTATGACCTAGAAAACTATGGTATCTACCGTCAAAAAAAAAATCATAAAAATCGTCGAAATTTTTTTTTTAAAAACGTTATTACAAGAAAACGGCTCGGCCGATCTTTACCAAAAACTAATCAGCACGATTCCCAACCAATATCTATCGAATGGTTTTTGAATTTTCAGAATCGATTCAGAATTGCGGGCTAAAACGTGGACTAAAAATTTTTCACTTTTCTGCAATTTACAAAGAAACGGCCCGGCCGATCGCCGCACAAAACTCAGAGACGATAGTCCTCATCGAGATACATCGAATGGCTTTTAAATTTTTAAAATCGGTCCAGCCGTTTTGAAGAAAACGTCGATTTACGGCAAAAAATCTGTTCACACAACACACACACACACACACCTACTTTTTCCAAATTTGTTCTCATTCGATTCAGAATGGCTTGAAACGTCGAGAAAACATAAAATTAGCGAATCGGATTTTTTGATGAAAACATAAACTTCTCTCCGGGAAGTTAATAAATTAATAAAATTGGTTTGGAGTATTGTATACTTGCCTATTGTAGGAATTTTAAAAGGCTCCTCTGAACAAGTCGCTAACAAGTGCCCCAAAACACTTGAGTTGATTTTATCTTTGAATACTGGTGCGTTTGATAAAACTTTTGTATCAACTATTCTAAAATATAATTTGCATAATTAATAATATATAATTTGCTATAAATAAAATTTTTATGTTACCTTGGGAACAAATCATGTACCAAATCTTTAAAATCTTGATAATCTTCAGGAAGAGGTCCAAAAAATTGTTTTATCATATGCATGATGTCCAGAAGCATATTGTGACCAACTATTAGTTTCCCTAAAAATATATAAACTATAGATTTGAAATTTTATATTTACTGAAATATTATACATACACTTTGGAAAGATATTGAATCAACCGACTTAACCCAACGCTTTCTTTTAATTCACGTTCCTCACGTTCTTTTCGTTGGGCTTCTTTTTCAGCTAATTGTTCTGGTGTTAAAGCCTTTTGTACTACGAGAACTACATTATGGTTTTCTAATGTTCGTGTTTCTAAAAATAACTGAAATAGGAAAAAATGTATTAAATAATACAGTATACATATATATATATATATATATATATATATACATAGGAATGTTTTATTACCTTATTTTTAAATCTTGCTTCAAGCTCTTGATACAGCAATCGTCTCAAAAATGAATTACATCGATCAAGTATTAATTCATTTTCTTCAGACTCCAAAAATTCTTCAACATTTTTACTGAAATCACAGAAAAAGATATTAATTATATTAATTTCAATAAATAAATTCCAATTATCAATTATTACTTTCAATTATCAATTATTATACCTGATTTTGTCCACAAATTCTTTATCAATATCAGGTACAGATATATGATTCTGTTCATTCAAATTCCCTTCCTCCCGCAACTTATTTTTCTCCTCCATTTGCTCATAAAGATAAGACTCCTCATCCTTGTCAAATAAGGAATACCATATCTAAACAGTTTGTTAAAATCAAAACCTTGTTCCGCAAGAAAGATCATTGAAGAGGTCTGGCTTAAAAAACTATAATTAGCAGCCTGTCGTCCGTGAGGTTTTGGAAAAGCATATGAGTTATAACATTTGTTTCGATAAGACTTGGTATCATCGTCGTATGTAAATATAGATAGTCCTAGTTGGATTAGTAAGTGGTCTTTTGAACCGGTTCTGAATTTTGTATAGTACTCGGTTAATGTATCAAAAGGTGTCAATTCTCTATAGGATGTGACGCCTGTGAATTCGCCATCAATTGATATAAAAGTAGCTTTGTCGATATCGTTTTGGATACTCGGAAGTAATTGTTCGAAATCTAAAATAAATATAAAAATTTAAGTTATACAAAATTTTGTAGGTTATGTTTGGTTTGTAAAATTGAGTTTTGAACTTACTTTCACGAGTTACGTCCATGTTGCACAATTATGTATAAAGTTTGATTATAAATCACATTAATTGCTGATATATAAAGTAATTATAGTAAAATATATAAAAATTAAATATTTAAATGCCGGGTGACAGTTATGTCCAAAGTTGACAGCAAACAAAACTTGTTTGCACCAACTTCAAGCCATTAATAAAATATAATAATATTAAATAATATATAATAAATTATGTATTATAGTTTTAGATTCCACATAAACTAATAATATATAAGTGTTTTGTTGTTAGTATAGTTTTAAATTTCGGGAAGTATTTGTTCAATATCTGAAATAAAAATTTTGTAGGTTATGTTGTGTTTGCAAATATATGTGTTGAATTAATTTTATATATTTATATATAGAAATATATTTATATACATAATATATTTAACGCTAATAATAATGTGCATAAACTACGTTTGTATAAAGTATTTAGAGTATAAATAAATAAAAAGTGAATATTTAAATGTTAATGACAGTTTGCCACAAGTTGACAGTTGACATTTGACAGTTCTCAAAACTTGTGCCCTGAAAACTGTGTTTGAAGTTTAAACTATTTTTACGTAATTTAATTAAGTCTTATTTTGTTATACATATATTTATTCTCTTAAAATTCTGTATAAGTCTCAAATTAGATCCGGAGCACCTCTTTACAAATTCCACCTTTGGTTCTTTGTGTTTAATTTGACATCTGTCACTTCAAGGCAATTCAAATCAGACTTATGTGTGAATTTTGCTTCTTATTAAATAAAAAAACGTGATATTTGTTATCAATGAATAAAAAACTCACAAATATCGTCTATACATTCAGATAATTATAAAAAACTGCACTATGCATGTATAATTTAAGTGTCAAACGCGACTGTAAAATAATGTTCAAAATGTTTGCTTGTGATTATTAATTATAATATGAATGACTCTTGTGCAATCAAGTTAATAGTTCAAGAAAATTCACAGCCGGCGAAGTAGTTGTCAATGTATCCTTATAAAATGTAATATACTACCTCAAATGTGTTATATTGTACTTAATTCTTACACTCAGATTTTAGAAACCCTGTCCCAAGCAAGTCCTTATCAAATCCTAAGTCTAGTCACCTACAAAGGCTCCAGTGCATGTTTTTCTTTCCTAAGTCTTCGCAGTCCCCCGTTGTCCTTTTCTGACCTAACCTTACAGACAGCAGTACCCATCGACAAACAACTCGAATGCAAAATTGGTATTTGTTATATTATTGTGAGTCACCTAGGTATGATTAAGTTCTCAAGAATGTTTTGATATTGTAGATGACCATCCAGATGGGACGGTGATATTAAACATTGTATCAAAGTATCAAATTACAGCACATGTGAAATCTGATACCGATACTGGGCAATTTGTTTCTGAAATATACAGAGCTCAAGAAGGTAAACAAAGGATTAATCAGAGATAAAAATGATGTCACAGAATTTTTTAGTCACATTTATCCCGATCATTTATTGTTTGTGCATCAAGCTATTAACACAAATAGTATTTCTTATAATTAATCATTAAAGCAACCACTATCCCTACTTAAACAATTTAAGATGCTAATTAGTTGCGTAAACAATTCCAAACAGTTTTTAGTTTACTCAATACTAATTAAGACACACATTATATTATGTATATGTGTATAAAAAATCTATTGGAATTTTTTACAGAAAGTTTTTACATAAGAGCAAAATAAAACCATAAACTTTATTTAAAACTATAATTTTTTAAATAGTGTTTTTAATTCAATGTGTATTATTATTATTATTGTTTAGGTTTTCGTGCCAGTGACAATTTTGAATGGCTGAAAAGTTATAGTGAGTCCCCAGAGAGCCCTGATTTGGCAGTTTTTCGACATCAAATCGTCAGGGGGGCTGATTTTATAGCACGAGACATGGCTGCTAAATATCATATGCAGATGAAGGAGAAGGAGTACACTTATAAACAACCTTATACGTAAGAAATGAAAATATAATAAATATTTTATATAGTAAATATCAGATTATGTGTGTATCTTGTTATGCTTTTTTATTTCGGACTTGCTTTGAGGCTTAATTAGAACTGATTTTCGACATTGCGTTGTTTTGAGTTCAATTTAAAAAGAAATTGCCATATTTTGTAATATATATTTTTTATTATATATTTTTATTATATATTTTAAATTTTGTTACATATTACATATTTTTAAATGAGATAAAACTGATTAAGGAAATGCTAGTTGTGTAGTTAACATTTATCTAATTAAAGTTGCAATTTTCTAATAAAATATAATATAAATAGTTCCACAAATATTAGACTTTTTTTTATCAACAGCTTTTTTTATTTTAATTTTGTTTCTCTTAACTTAATATCGATTTTTTTTATATATTTTTTTTTACCAACATTTTCCCATAATCTCATTGGTTAATAATCTGTTCCATAATAACAACGATTTTCACAATGGACGTCTATTGGTCGTAGCTACAAAAAATTAACCAATAGAACTGCTGCCTCGTTACAATCGATTTGATTGGATAATAAAAGTTACAAAAATGCATGATATAAATTTTTGAACCGTATTTCAATTCTACAGTAATTTTAATATAAAACAATTATAGATACAAATTTATGATATTATTTAAAATTGTAGATAATTTATTTATCTACAAGTTAGCTGAAAAATACTTAAGATAAAATTTCTTTCTAGTTTATAAGTTCTAAAAAACCCTTTCTATATTAATAAGATATATATTATATCCAAAAGCGTGCTATAAGAATACACTTTGTAAAAAGAAAATTGAACAAATTAAACATTTGAAGAGCAAAAGTAATATAAAATTTTCTCACTTAAACACAAAGTACAAAAGAACGTATTCAGTTATTTATTTATTAATTTATTTAAAGCCCATTCAATTGGTTTATAAATTATATTTTTTTTATATTATCAGAATATTTGTGGGTACATGGAATGTAAACGGTCAACCACCACCCCCAGTTTCACTATCACCCTGGTTAGCAAGCGATGTGGAGCCCCCTGATGTTTACGTGGTTGGTTTTCAGGAACTAGATTTATCTAAAGAAGCCTTTCTATTCAACGATACCCCCAGAGAAGAAGAATGGAGGTATTATATTTATATATATATATATATATATATATATATATATATATATATATATATATATATATATATATTATTACAATGTCTTTTACTATTTCAGTGCAGCTGTAATGCGATCTCTACATCCTGGTGCAGTTTATGTGAGACTTAAAGTTGTACGGCTGGTAGGAATTATGCTGATATTAGCCGTTCAGGAAAAACATAAACAGCATGTACTTTTAGAAGAAATATTTGTGGATACTGTTGGCACTGGAATTATGGGTAAAATGGTAATTGAATAACAAAGAGCAAAAAATTGTGTGTAGAAGACCTGTTAGTTTTGTAGAAATTAAATAGAATGTTTTCAGGCACGTTACAATATTTTTATATAATCTATAACATTTTTAGTAATTTTAGACAAATTTCTGCAATTATAGACAATATTTTTTAATTTTACCCAATCTTCTATAATTTTAGACAACTTTCTGCAATTTTAGACAGACAATTTCAAAGTTTGACGATTTTTTTCATCATGTTTTTGTTCCAAAAATTGAAAATCGTTATATGCAGTTATATAGAAAATTTTATAAGCTTTTAATCCATATAAATAAACTATATGTATTTTGACAAGTTTTTGCACGTTTTAAACAAAAACCCCAACTAGCTGTAAGTGGAATTCTGTCTTAAGGCAATTAGGGCATCGTGCCTTAAGGAAAATTGCTGGAACTTCCCGTACCAAAAATTATTATTTTTTTAAAAACGATTAACATTTTTGAAGAAAATTTACTTCGAAAAAATAAGATTTTTGACGAACAATTAGACAAAAAATTACTTTTTTTTTTTTTTTTTTTTTAAAAAAAAAAATGTTTTTTTTATTTTGACATATTTTGAAAGATCTAAACTTTTTTTTCAAAGCAATCGTACTGCTTTAACTGCATAAAGACGAAATATCAAACCGCGTAAGCGCCGCGTCGCTGTCTAACGCGTAAACATTGGTACGGAACCCATAGGAATGTAAACCAAATTTATACTTATTGTTAAAATCTCTATAAAATATCTAATAATTTGATGTGCATATGTCTAATGATCATTTTTGACCGCCAAATGGCATTTTTTTTACTTTTTTTATTAGATCTCCGAAACCGCTAGACCTGCCTTTATGAAAATTTGATCGGTTTTTTCACCTTGTTAATACAAGTAAAATGTTTTTTGAATTATTAAAATCGGACGCTCCGTTCTCTTAAAAACTGAGTTACCGTTTTCGCCACTTTTTGCTCCGTATCTTCGGAACGGATAGACCTGACTTCGCCAAAAACTAATCAGCACGTCTCCTTGTCAATACGAATCGAATGTTTTTTGAATTATTCAAATCGGTTGATCGGTGTTCCCGAAATCGTCGACGAAAATTTGTATCCGCACATACATACACACACGCACACACACACATACACACACACACACATACACACACACACACATACATCCATTTTTTCTAAAGTATGCCAAAATATTCAGAAACCTTTGAAACGTCGAGAAATGCAAAAAATTTTCATTTTCGATTTTTTTGCGATTACTATAACTTGCCCTACGGGAAGTTAAAAACGTACAAACATTTCGTTCGCCAAGTTATACGATTTTTTTCGTCGTATTTTTGTTCCAAAGTTAAAAATTAGTAAATGCATTTGTGTAGAGAATTTTCTAAGCTTTTCATTTATATAATACAATATATATGTATTTTAACAAGTTTTTGCGTTTTAAACAAAACTCCAAAAGCGTACAACATTTCGTTCGCCTAGTTATACGATTTTAAAGTTTGACGATTTTTTTCGTCGTATTTTTGTTCCAAAAGTTAAAAATTAGTAAATGCATTTGTGTAGAGAATTTTATAAGCTTTTCATCCTTATAAAATAAAATTTATGTATTCTAACAAATTTTTGCATAACATTCTCAGACAATGTTTGAAATACATCCACTCACTTTGCCTCTTTCAATTCCCAATGGACCCTCTAGAAGTTTTACTTCAAATATTTTTTTTAAATTTTTTAGGGCAACAAAGGAGGAGTAGGTCTACACGTAGAATTGCACAGAACCACTTTATGTTTTGTCAATAGCCACTTGGCAGCTCATCTTGAGGAATACGAGAGACGAAACCAAGACTACAAGGATATTTGCAGTCGTATGAGGTTCAATCAAAATATCACCCTGGACCAACACGAGTAAGATAATAAAATATTTTTCATTACAACCAAGTAGTTATTTATAAATTTTTATGTCTATTCAACAGTCAAGTCTATTGGCTAGGAGATTTGAACTATCGTATCACTGATTTGGATCCTGATCATGTAAAAATCTTATTAGAAGCAGAAGACTATTCAACTTTATTAGAAGCTGATCAATTACGCGTCCAGCATTCTAATAAAAATGTTTTTAATGGCTATGAAGAGGGCCAGATTACCTTTAAACCTACTTATAAGTATGATCCGGGGACTGATCAATGGGATTCTAGGTAAATGAGAATTTGGGATAAGTGATTTGTGGACTTGAATAGTAATTATTTTTCTGGGTTTTTTATTAGTGAGAAAAATAGGGCTCCAGCCTGGTGTGATCGTATTTTATGGAGGGGCAATGATATTAAACAAATTGCTTATAGAAGTCACCCGCAGTTGAGATGTAGTGATCACAAGCCTGTCAGTGCACTATTTGAATCACAAGTAAGAATTGTAATATATAAATATATTGAAAATTGGTAAATGCAGTTGTGTATAGAATTATATAAGTTTTTTATCAATATAAAATAAAATTTGTGTTGCTTAACAAGTTTTGCACATTTTAAATAAAAACCCCAAAAGCGTACAAACATTTCGTTCGTAAAATTATACGATTTTAAAGTTTGACGATTTTTTTCGTCATAAAAAGTTGAAAATTGGTAAATGCAGTTAAGTAGAGAATTTTATAAGCATTTCATATGTATAAAATAAAATATACGTATTTTAACAAGTTTTTGCAAATTTCAAAAACCTCAAAAGCGTACAAACAATTCGTTATCCAAGTTATGCAATGTTAAAGTTTGACGATTTTTTTCGTCATGTTTTTGTTCCAAAAGTTGAAAAATCATAAATGCAGTTGTGTTGAGAATTTTATAAGCTTTTTATCTATATAAAATAAAATATATGTATTCTAACAAGTTTTTACAAATTATATATAAGAATTGTAAAAAAATGAAACATAAAGATCTCAACTTTTATTGATCAAGACACAAATTAGAAAGTTTATGCAACTGGCCTTAAGGCAAAATGCCACTTACACCTAGCTATTCATTATTTTCGTATGTAAATTCACTAAATTTATTGTCAAATATATTTGTGTTTTTTTTTGAATTAATAATTCATTTAATATATATGTATAACATTATCTTCTATATATATAAAAATAAGTCGGGTTTCCTTTCTGACGAAATAACTCCAGAACGCACGAACCGATTTCAAACAATTTTGCATTCATTGGAAAGGTCTCGGGTTCCGCAAGGTTTATTGCTAAGAAAATTAGTTGTGCATGGCATCGTGCCTTAATGCAAGCTGCTGGAACTTCACGCACTGTAATTAAAAATTCAAGTAATGACATTAGTGAGAATTATCAGAATTATGCTTGGTTAAGTCAATGAGCAATTTTTTCCGTAAAGAATAATGATGTACACACACTGAATTTCACCATTCAATCAAAAATTGCTGGCGATTTGGTGACATACCAATGATTCCGACTGGTCTTCCGTTTGACTTCAAACGATTGCAATTTCCAGTTCGCCTTGCGTTCGCAATAACAAGTCGCTTAGTGTTTGCGGGATAAATTTCAAATAGATTATTTAGAAAATCATTGTTTTTAACATGGGCAGTTATACGTTGCCTGTTCACGAGTTGGAAAACTATCCGCTTTGTTTGTGTTAACATCAGACCAAAAAAAAAAAATGTGGTTTATCAAAGAGCACTTCATTGAAACGGATAATTTGAGGATTCACTTTCATTTACTTAGAGAAGTTCAACTAAAAAACACAACATTTTTGTAATCGAAATAAATTCATTACTGTTGTATAATAAAATCAAATTTTTCCTATTCAAATATAAAACAAACAAAAAATTTCTTCATCTTTCTCACGAAACCATCTGGTGGCGAAACGGAGTTTGTCGGGTTCGCTAGTATATGTATAAAATTATTTGCTAATACAATTTATAACATTTATTTCACATCATTTATATTATTTAAAACTTTTAAACTAATTGTGCAAAACTAATAGTATATTTATTTATTTTATTTTATTGCTGAATTAGTAGAAAACTGTTTAAAAATTAATATTTACTAATAGTATAAGGCTCTGTCTAGAACAACTCTCTATACTTATAAATGATGAAATATTTTTGGTTATAATTTTTGCTTACGAAGTCAAACTATTATAAAATATTATTTTTTATAATAAAATAGAATAAAATATAAAATGCCACTTACATCTAGTTCTTTACCACTTTTCAGATGGTTGTAGTTGATGAAGCAAAATATAGAAAAACACACGAAGACGTTATGAAGCAATTGGATAAATTAGAAAATGAATTTTTGCCTCAGGTAATTTAATTTAAACATATTTTGTTTAAACAAATAAATTCTAAATTTAATTTTTCAGGCAACTGTAGATAGAACAGAAATAGATTTCGGTGACTTATACTTCATGGAGCCTCGTTGTCAAGAATTAACAATAGCAAATGTAGGACAAGTGAATGTTAGATTTGAATTTATTAAAAAATTAGACGATACTAGTTTTTGTAAAGAATGGCTACATGTAGACCCATATACATATACAATTAAACCAGGTAAAAAAAATTATTATCATTTTTGTTATATAAATCAATTAAATCTTAATTTTGTTCCTCAGGTGATAAATGTGATGTACGTCTGACTGTGATGGTTGATAAAAGGAGCGCTTGTAAATTAAATTGTGGCCAGGATAAACTTTATGATATATTAGTTTTGCATTTGCAAAAGGGTAAGATATATTTATAACGATAGCAGGGAATTATCAAAGGAGTTGTTTTGGGACTTCTATAGAAGCTTTGGTGCAGGTCAATGTTCCTGTACGGGAACTAACACCTAGTAATCTTATCGAATTGGTAAGGGAAAATGATAAATGATTTTAAATATATATATATATATATATATATATATATATTTTAAAAAATTGCATCAAAGTCTTGAAGGAATAATTAGTAGAGATGATTTAATAAATGAAATAGATGTAATTTTTTCCTAAAATATTTTTTCCTGTCGCCTCATTGGTTACTAATCTGTTTCCTAATACACAACGACTTTCCCTAATGGCGTAAAGTGAGTGCCTATTGGTCGCACCTGTAACAGATTAACCAATGGGATTGCATCGTCATTAAAAACGTTGTGATTGGATGAAAAAAGCTACAATAAAACATTTTTAAACTGTTTTTCAAGTTCTACAGTAATTTTGATATAAAACAAATGCATATACAAAACTTAGCTGTAAGTGGAATTCTGTCTTAAGGTAATTAAGGCATCGTGCCTTAAGGCAAATTGCTGGAACTTTCCGTACCAAAAATTATTAATTTTTTAAAAACAATTAACATTTTTGAAAAAAATGTACTTTGAAAAAAATAAGATTTTTGAGAAACTATATATATGGACAAAAAATTACTTTTTTTTTGAAAAAAAATTTTTTAAAAAAAAAATTTTTTTAATTTTTTTTTTTTTTGAAAAAAAAATTTTTTCCTTTATTTTGATATATTGAGGAAGATCTGAACTTTTTTTTTCAAAGCAATCGTACTGATTTAACTGCATAGGGACAAAATATAAAGCGCGTAAGCGCCGCGTCGCTGTCTAACGCATAAGCATTGGTACGGAACCCATAGGAATGTTAACAAAATGTATACTTATTGTTAAAATCTCTATAAAATATCTGATAATTTGATGTGCATATGTCTAATGAT
>NW_020538120.1:0-6730 GCF_003426905.1 Ctenocephalides felis
ATAAGAAACCGGAAGAGCCTGGCAAAACAGTGTTCCTGAAAAAACTTTTTTCATTAATTTTCCATATCTTGACAATAATTTTAACCAATTAATCAAAAAGACTTTTCAAAAAACACAATATTCGTATTACTTTTACTCCATTAAAACAATTAAAATTTTTATATTCCAAAATTAAAGATGAAACTCCATTAACAAAAAGAAAGATATAGTTTTATAAAGTAAATTGTTTGGATTGTAATTGCTCTTATATTGGCCAGACCTGCCAGAACTTAGAAAAAGAGACTCAGGCAACATGAATTACAATGTGAAAAAATAGATAACAAAAAATTTAAAAGTACACTTGTGGATCATGCTAATATCAACAACCATAAGTTTGATTTTGACAATCCCCAAATTTTATTCCATGAGAAAGACTTATTTAACGGAGCATGGCAGAATCAATGTTAATAGTTCGGACTAACAATAGCATAAATCTAAGAACCGACACAAATATTTTACATGACACTTATATAAACATCATTAATAATTTATAAATTTTTTCATTTATCCTATTCTTTTCAATAAATTAATTTGTTTTTTCACTTTTATAGATTTTTTTGTATGCGATAGCACTCCTTTTGTTTACATTATAATGATACCCTCTCTGTCTCCATCTAGATAAGTACTTCAAATTTGTTTAGAATATTTCTGTAAGTGTTATATGTTTCTTTAGTACTGTGTCAAGCATTGCAAGGAATAGTTGGTGTTTTTTGTATACCAAAAATTAAATGAAATTTAAATAAATTATTAAAGAATGTGTAGTATATAAGTAACTGTTTTTGAAATTACACTGAAGATGAGACACACCATGGTCTCGAAACGTCTGTAATCATAAAATAAAGTTGTGTTAAATAAATCTGAGTGCTGTTTTGTTCATATTAAACAATTAATATTCGTTCCACTCATATCATAAAATTCTATTTATATATATATATATATATTATAATTTGAGTTTAATATTCGGCGTAACATCAATAAAAATAGTATGAGTTTTTTTTTAAAAAATTTATTATTTAAATCCATACGTTTCGGCTAGCATCTTCGCCATCATTCAGTGGTAATCAAGCCAATCAACCATTTGTGATGTTTGTGTTAAAAATACATATCTTATCAATGTGCACATACTCATACCATGGATTAATAATGGTTTCATATGCTATATTAGGATACAAAATTGTAAGTGTTTTATTACTATTATATTATTATTGCTTTTCCATGAAATTTCCTTTCATATAATTTATTTAGTTTCAATTTTTATAGTTAACTTGATTACCACTGAATGATGGCTAAGATGCTAGCCGAAACGTATGGATTTTAAATAAATAAATTTTTTAAAAAAAACTCATACTATTTTTATTGATGTTACGCCCGAATATTAAACTCAAATTAAACATATATATCAACATCAAATTCAAGACTATTCAAAAATATCACTCCTGGGCTGAAAAAAGGATTATTGACTTAATACACTAGTTATCATATAATTTTCTTAAAAACCTACAATACACTCTACGAACATGGATCCACATCGTCATATCAAACCATTAGTCCCTCAAGTACACAAGAACAGGCAAGAAACCTTCAATACACGTGATGACCAATCGTTTTTATGAATTTATCAGGCGCAACTACGGGATCTATATATATTCACAATTTAAAGCAGTTTCTAAATTAAATTCAAAAATCATTGTAAACACTAATAAACATGTCTTCTTATTAAGATGTCGAAAAGAAAAAATAATACCAAACTTTTACAAAATCAATGTAAAAAATTTAAACCTATTTCTAATAAGTCACAGGATAATACAGTAGAAAATCTTAGCTTAAAATTATTTCTTTAACGATAGAAAGTTGCATTAAAAAATATACACAACTTCAGGAATACCACAGCAAAAATTACCAATTGGTTGTTTCGTACAGTTGAGTCCGAAATTGTCAACGATTTTCTCCACTTTGAAAATATTAAAAACAATAAACATTCCACTAACCTAAAAACAATCTTACAAAAATAAATTTAACAAATTATTACAAATAAAATAGAACATAGTAAAATAACTTTAGATGAAAACGTCATCAACAAATGGCTAAAAAACTTCTCATCTATTGAGATCCCAGATAGACTTCGATACATTTTTGCATTAGGCCCCAATTTTGCTGTTCCCAACTGTCCTAACAATTTTATTTCATTAAATTACTCTCGAACTTAGAAAATGGTTTGCAACAAATTAAAGATCCTAAACAGAAATCTCATACCAGAACCCTTTTTTGCAAAAAATTATTTCGTACATCAATTCTTTCAATATAAAAAATTCGAATTATACTGACATTCTTAGAGATCTCAAAAGTTGTAAATTATTTTTAAAAAACCATCCTAACATCATCGTGACAAGAGCAGACAAAGGAAACGTCACAGTTATTCTTGACAAAGAGGACTATTTACAAAAAATTACTGAATCACTCTCGGACGACAGTACCTACACGACCATAATAACGACCCAACCGAACACATTAACCGCTCCTGTCATAAACTTCTAGACAAATTAGTTACCAATAAACAAATCACAAAAGATACAGCTACAACTTAAAAAATTTACACCCATACTTTCCAAGATTATACGGCCTTCCTAAAATACACAAAACAAACCTACCTTATAGACCGATTGTTTCAGACATAAATTCTCCACTATACAAATTATCCAAGTACATTAGTAATATCTTAACAATAATAACAAAACAGTCCCCATATTACATTAAAAATTCCTTCGAGCTTGTCAAACTTCTTAATAATATTTCCATTCCCAATAATTATAACTAATTAGCCTAGACGTTATATCCCTATTTACAAATGTCCCACTAGACTTAATACTAGACGCCATCACCAGCAGATGGAGTGAAATTAGCCTTCACACCACATTATCTTTACATTGGTTAGAGAAATCATCAAATTCATTGTCTCTAACACCTATTTTGAATTTAATGGATCATTTATTACCAAATTTTTGGCACCCCAATGGGATCTCCCGCATCTCCGTCTTTAGTAGAAATTTCCTTACAATTAGTAGAAAACAAAATTTTTAATAATTATAACAAACAAATCTTTTATTACCGATATGTAGACGATATCATTACTTGTATTCCGGAAGAAGACATTAACATATTTACTGATAATTTTAACAATTTTAATAAAAAACTACAGTTTACCGTAGAATTAGAGACAGTGAATTCGATTAGTTTTCTAGACATCAGACTAATACGTACAAATGACCACCGACTAATTACTAACTGGTACCAGAAACCAACTAGCTCCGGACGATACATAAATTACCACTCATACCACCCTCTTAAAATGAAAATAGCGACAATAATAAATTTAACAGACCACGCCATATTACTATCTGACAAAAACTTCTGGGACACGAACATTGACCTGGTTATAAACACACTGAAAAACAACTCATATCCTACGAACATAATCAACTCGGTCATAAATAACAGACGCAGTTACATTTTTAACAAACAAAAAGACCTCACAGACCATAAAAACCGTTTAGACTTAGAATCATATACTGGTGTCATTTGCCTACCGTACGTAAAAGATTTATATTTCTCGTGGAAAAAATTATTTCAACAGTGTGGCATTCTGTTGGTATGTAATTGTGATGCAACCCTTAGTTCAATTTTTACACAAATGAAATCTAAGTTCAATTTTGACCGGCTCAGGAATTTAGTATATCAAATTAATTGCTCTAATTGCGAACTCTTTTATATTGGAGAAACTAGCCAAAACCTGAGTAAACGCCTTAATCAACACAAAATAATTCAAAAAATCCCAACAATTTAAAACAATGTTAACTGAGCATATTAAAAATTTAAATCACAATATCGATTTTTTAACCCTAAAATTTTACATTTTGAAGAGAATACAATTAAAAGAAGATTCGCTGAGGGGTTGTTTTTACAATTACATAACGACAAGTGATAAACAAACGCTTTGACAATACGGCCCTGAACGAAGCGAACACGTGGTTTCTTAATAGCGTGTCAAAATTCCTTAAAAAATAACAAAATCCCATCGCCTTTTAAATTTTCCAAAAAATATCAACACATGCTAAAAACTACTTTGAGAAAGTTGTGACATTTCTATCCTAAACTCGAAGAGTAAATACATAGTTTCGACAACTTGTCAAGTTATCATGATTATTAGTGTGTTTTACCATTTGTGATGTTTGTGTTAAAAAATACATATCTTATCAATGTGCACATACTCATACCATGGATTAATAATGGTTTCATATGCTATATTAGGATACAAAAATTGTAAGTGTTTTATTACTATTATTATATTATTGCTTTTCCATGAAATTTCCTTTCATATAATTTATTTAGTTTCAATTTTTATAGTTAACTTGATTACCACTGAATGATGGCTAAGATGCTAGCCGAAACGTATGGATTTTAAATAAATAAATTTTTAAAAAAAAACTCATACTATTTTTATTGATGTTACGCCCGAATATTAAACTCAAATTAAACACATATATATCAACATCAAATTCAAGACTATTCAAATATATATATATATATATATATATATATATATTATATATATATATATATTTGTGTATACATGTGTACATGTCCGTATGTATATATTTATATATATATGTACGTATTATGTGTATATCTTATATATAAAATTCTTCGGTAACAAGGTAAGTTTCATTAATCTTCCTAAACTATAATTCGGATTTTCATGAATCTTCCTGAAGTTTGTTCGGGAAATTTACTAGAACGTTTTGATTCATAGAAATATAGTTAGATTGTAGAAATAAATAGAAAAAATTACAAAAAACCGCTTATCATTGTTTGCCCTTGAAAATATTTGAAGCTTAGTTTGACATTAAAACAATTGAAGACTGTCATTTGCCAAACATTTCTATTCACTTATAGGCTAAGGCATATTAAAATATAATAAATTCATGATTATGACTAAGGAAAATGTAATGTCTACATTATTAATGCCGAAAAGCAGCTGAGATGTGCCAAAAATTAAATTAATATAAGATGCAAATAATATAACATGAGTCTGACAGTCTGCGCATGCGACTGACGCGCACGGCGAATCGTGTTCTCAACGTGCGCGTGGTATGCTTTTGCTTGCAATAATTTGTTTACGCACTTTGGAACAATTTCGCCGTAACGAATTCGTGCAAATATTCAATTTGCAGTTGTTTTGCCTTACTATACTAAGTCACAATACAAAAAAAATTATTTACAAGTTTCATTGTGTCAAAATTCATATGTTTGTCATTGGATACGGAATATTTACACAATGGAGCGCTTTCGGTCTGAACTTTTTTTACTGTTTTCCATTTCGTTTGGAATTTTGGAACTAGGTTCATCTTACTCTTCAGAAGTGAAAACAATTTATTAAAGTAATTTTTTTTTTCAAAATAACGTTGGGTATCGATAAAAGAACTAATTATAAGAGAAAATGTTTAATAAGTTTTTCAGAAAGTAAATACTTTTCAAGTTACTGGCTACTGAAAATTTGTTTCTTTTTTGCGTTTTTCATCATTTTTGCTAATATCTTCAAAAATATACATTTTAACGAAAATCATGTAATGTACAAAATTATATCAATTAAAATCTTAATAAATCGCTATTTTATAGTGTTTTAGGAACATTATTAGGCTAGATATGAAATTGGGTTTTTATAGTGCTCAAATAAGCTTTAAAATAATTTTATACTCGTTATTCGAGAATAAAATAAAAAAAAACTTTATTTCTTAAAATTACAATAAAATATATAAAATAACTGAATTTTACAATATAATGATATAATGAATTATAATTATATAACTGGACTGGTGTAAATACTGGCAAAGATTATCCTCCACGAATGTAGAGATCTTGCTACTTATATAGTTAAAAATATGCTTTATCAGCAAGGAGGATCTTGTGGCTAGATATAAGCTAGTCAGCGGGATGGATCCGTAACTCCTCCGGCCCTAGATGAAAAACCTCGGGGTGCAGGTTGGTGGTTGTGGTTGGTTTGTGGCTCTCTTGTTCTTGGGGTGTCTCTACTTCTGGAGTAATTTGTAATTTCTTTTTGTTGTATCTTTGTCTGCAATACTTGAACAGGATATAAATAATAATAATAGTTATAAATATTATATACATGATAATTGACACGATGCTGTTGTTGTTAATCCAGTCTTCCTTGCACAGAGTTTATGAATTTGTTCTTGATCTTCCTTAATTTTAGATAGCTCATTTACTTGAATTGACTTGATTGCAATTGATTCGGATGATTTTGAAATGTTGTAGTTGAAATTAAATCTTGGTAAAATAATTGCTTTTCCTTCTATAGACGACTCTTGATTGTAATAGTTTTTCTTGTCAATGCTGAATTTACATAAGTGTGGGAGTTTTAAAAGAAAAATTCCTTTAATAAACTTAGTTTCTTCTTGATGATTGCAAATCATATCGATTCTTGATTGTGTGCTTAGTAAAAGATATAGTGTGCGTTATTTATTTTCTCTATAATATTGTGTGTGTAATGTTGACTTGAATTTCATTGCATGTTTTTGATGTGAGTGTTATCTAGTTGTAATAATTTTATGATACATTTCGTCGTTTGATAATATGTGTCTAATATTGCAAAAATATTTTTCTGAAACTTCTTTGC
>NW_020538121.1:0-15878 GCF_003426905.1 Ctenocephalides felis
ATGATAAAATTATAGTAATATTGTAGAAATAAATGGAAAAAATAACGAAAAAAACACTTATTTGACATTGAAAAACATTTGAACTGTCATCTGTCAAATGTCAATTCTCTTAGCTGAAATAATGAGTTTAGATAATATAAGGTTGTCAAATATCTCCCTTCCGCCTTTTTGTATTGTAAACCAAGAGCACAAAGCGGAAGGGAGATATTTGACAACCCAACATTAGAATATAATATACAAAAAAATGTGTAATGTCTACATTATTATTGCCGAAAAGCAGCTGAGATATGCCTGAAATTAAAATAATTTAAAATACAGTCAACAGTATATGGTTTGGCAGATGAAATTATATAATTCAGTTTAATAAATAACGCAACAAGTCTAAAATTGCATATACATTATTTTTTTAAACTTATGCATGTCACATTTTGGTTTACTTCACTAAATTATTTAACAACACAATAATAAATCAAAAATCTACTTATTAAAAAAATAATTTAGAATTTTGTTTCGTGTGTCAAAAATTCATTTGTTTGGCATTGGATATGGAATATTTAGCAAGTTGATCTTATATTGAAGAGTGAACTAGATTTTACAAATTAATTCATCTGAGATTTGAACATAAACAATAATGTTTATTAAATTATTAGTAAGAAATATGTACTTTAGAAATTATAATTGCCAAGAACAACTAATATATGGTAAGAGATTATGAAAATTATAGACTAAATTATTGAAGCAATATTGTTGTGTGGTAAAATCAAGTGTGATATACTTCTTTTACCGCAGATTCTATATTATTTTTTCTGAATTTCTTATACTATTCATGCTAAAAGACCATAAATGAATCACAAAGGCAGGATATTAAGAAGTATAGTATAGGATACTAAAAAAAGTGGAACTTTTGAATTGTAGACACGGGTACAGGACAAAGTCTGTCGGGTTATCTAGTATATATATATAAAATTATTGATTACTTTATTATTTGTTGCAATTAATAATAACTGTATGGCGGTGGTGTCTTTGGTGGTTGTGTCATCACCAGTACCTCGTACACGTCGTATTTTTCCTCTTTTCCACAAAAAGGGATGTAGCAGCACTTGTGACTCGGATGAACCTGTAATAAAAAAGATAAATATATATATATATATATATATATATATATATATCTTATATATATATATAAGGAGCTCTCGATAAAATTATTTGGTAAATCTAGAAAACGGCTAAACCGATTTGGTATTAGTCTTGAAAAAATTCGTGCTAATCAGTAGGTTGTCGCAAAGGTGAGATATTATTTCAAAATCGCGTTGAAACTTTACATTTTTAATTTGAACATTTTTGTAGAAGCATAATTTGAATAAAACAATGGACGGTGGCTAATACGTCAAATGTCAAATGTTTTTGACAGATAATGTTCAATTACGTTTAAAGGGATGTTTTACGTGAATATCATTTAATTATGATTAAATTGTAGTAAGTAGTTTTGTTCGTAGTTATATTTATACACAAAAACATTATTAAACGTTTTTGATCGCAAGTGTTACTAGAAACTCAAAATATCAACTTTTTTGAAATGTCAATATGAAAATGCACTTTTTGGCATATTTATCTCAAACACGGTGCTCTGAAAGATCTCATTTGTATAATTATATATATTCATTGGTATTTATAAAACATTTTCTAGGATATATTATTTTTTATTTATGTTATTTAAATTCAGAACCTGAAGAATTTAGTATCGATCAAAGGGACATTTTGTCAGTTATAATTTCCCAGAATTTATCTAAAAAATAGTATTTTATGAAGGTCCGGGGTTAAAAAGGTCCACCACCGATGTGTCAAAAACCATTAAAGTTAAGCATCGTTCAACAACAGTATTTGAAAGTAGAGGGAAATAGATGTTTTACCTTGATTCTTATGGCTTTGCTCTCGGGAGATAGTTGGGAATCTTTGAAAATCCATAACGGAAGTATTTCCTTTTGTTGTATTTTGGGTTTTTTGACTGTGATTTAGTTTACGAGACTTTAATATAAATTTTAACTACACGCTATTCAATTGTTTTATAAAATGTAATGTTAATTTTGAGTGAGATTCAACAGTTTTCTTTATGTAACCACTTTAAAAACTTACATCTGTGTGGGGCAAAAATGAACAACTGAACATTGACCATGGCTAAAGACTAAAAAACACTTGGATTGAATTATACCACATTTTTATAGAAAGTGTATAAAACTTCCAGCTTGATTGTATTAACAAAGTATGGACAAACGAATATTGTTAGTATGAGTTATATAATTCATTATTATACAAGTAGACTTTGGGGTTTATTGTGTTTATAATACCTCATTGTCTGTACCATTCAAACAACACATCCTTACACTCCTAAAATAAAGTATTCTTTTTTTATTCTTTAGAAATTGTTTAGAAATACCTTACTTAGCAAAACAACGTTTGCCGGGTCAGCTAGTATATATACATATATATATATATATATATATATATATATATTTTCTTTTATTTTTTCCGACTTACTTAAAAATTCAAAAAAATAGCCCAGACCAAGCACAGTCTAAGCGCCACTCTGGTGCAAATGTTTACCCGAGTGCGTTTAGACTGTTCATGTACTGGAGCACTTTTCCAATTTTGCGAAAACTATTGAAAGATGTGAAAATGCCGCCAAGCTAAGCACAGTATAAGTGAAAATGTTGCACAGAATTATTCGCAAATGCGTTTAGACTGTGACTATGCGGGAGCACTTTTTCAATTTTGTGCAAATTAGGCAACTATTTTTTTTAAATAGAATTCGAAATAAAATGATTTATGATTTACATTTGATTTGCTCACTCAGATACAACAAGATAGCAAAAATAATGAAAGTTACAGTATTTGTAATGATATATTTGAAAACGTTTAAAATTTCTCGAATATTTTATTACGGTACAGGAAGTTCCAGCAATTTGCCTTGAGGCACGATGCCATACACCACTAGTTTCTTTTATACCTTTCCGATGGTGGTGGCTCCTCGTGCGGTAACTCTTCCAGCATACAAAGTTTCTCCGTACAATGTTTCACCTGCAGGAAATGCATTTGGTGGCACATAACCATTTTGACAAGTGACCCATTTGTATTGAGGACGCACCAACATCTATAAAAGGAAAATTTAATATTAGAACGACCTGTGTGTACGAGTGTCAATGGTAAATAACATCCATTGTCGACTATTACTCGCGAGTGAAGTCATTTTGAATATTTCATTCAATTTCATCAGTAGAGTTTTTTTTTAATATTTCATCACTTTGCTCGTCAGTAAAGTCCTTTTCAATTTTTTAAAACATTTTGCTCGCCAGTAAAATTTCTTTTCAAATATTTTCTTTTATTTATTTATTCAGTTATTTATTTATTTTACAAGTCGTTAGTATAATGATATTATAATAAGGCTCATGTCAATATTTTGCAAATTTGATATAATTTAATTAACTATTAGCTATTTTATTACTTATTCATTAACTTCCCGAAGGAGAAGTTTATGTTTTCATCAAAAAATCCGAATCGCTAATTTTATGTTTTCTCGACGTTTCGAGCCATTCTGAATCGAATGAGACCAAATTTGGAAAAAGTATGTGTGTGTGTGTGTGTGTGTGTGTATGTATGTGTGTGTGTGTGTGTGTGTGAACAGATTTTTTGCCGTAAATCGACGTTTTCTCCAAAACGGTTGGACCGATTTCAAAAATTTAAAAGCCATTTGATGTATCTCGATGAGGACTATCGTCTCTGAGTTTTGTGCGGCGATCGGCCGAGCCGTTTCTTTGTAAATTGCAGAAAAGTGGAAAATTTTTCGTCCACGTTTTAGCCCGCAATTCTGAATCGATTCTGAAAATTCAAAAACCGTTTGATAGATATTGGTTGGGAATCGTGCTGATTAGTTTTTGGTAAAGATCGGCCGGGCCGTTTTCTTGTAATAAAGTTTTTAAAAAAAAAAATTTGACGATTTTTATGATTATTTTTTTGACGATAGATACCATAGTTTTCTAGGTCATACTAAAATATTACGGCCCTACGACTACTGGTTCAGCTTTAAAAATTCGTCAAAGTTTGCAAAAATCAGTATGGTCTTTTTGGCATTTGTCAAAATTAGACTTTTGATCGACGTTTTCTCAAAAACGCCTGAACCGATTTTGGAAATTTAAAACCATTTGATGTATTTCGGTGAGGACTATCGTTTGTCAGTTTTGTGCAACGATCTGCCAAGCCGTTTCTTTGTAATTTGAAAAAAAGTGTTGAACTATTCGTCCACATTTAAGCTCATTCTACCGAACCGATTTTAAAAAATCAAAAACTGTTCGAAAGATATTAGTTGGGAATGATGCTGATTAATTTTAGGTGAAAATCTACCGAGCCGTTTTCTTGTAATTAACTGTTGAAAAAAAGTGTTAAATTTTCGTCCACATTTAAGCTCATCCTACCGAACCGATTTTGAAAAATCAAAAACTGTTCGAAAGATATCATTTGGGAATGGTACTGATTAATTTTAGGTGAAAATCTACCGAGCCGTTTTCTTGTAATTAACTGTTAAAAAAAAAATTTAAGCCGTTTTTCATGGAACTTTTTTTGGCGATATACATCATGGTCTTATAGAACTTACTGTAATATTACGGCCTTACAACAAGTAGTTTAATTTTAAAAATTCGTCAAACTTTGCTAAAATTATTATCGTTTTTTTTAAAGTAGGATTGATGAAGTATATTATTTACACATTTTTTTGATCAAGTCGATTATTTACACATATCGGGAAGTTCATGTAATTTGCCTCAAGGCTAAATACCAAACCAACTAGTTTGAATTGTTTTTATGTTGTTGTAACCGTTTATTGAGGTTCTGGCTAGTTTTTTATTTAATTTATTTACTATAAACTTATTTATATTTAGTTAATTTTAATTATTTTTAAATATAACTAGTTTGTTTGTTGCAAGTATTTTTTAACAATTTAATAAGTATTTTAATGAGCTTTGCAATACTTTTACAAAATAATGATTTTGCTTAACAAATTTTAGGGTATTTTACGATATTTTAACTATAAGTGTCTTGTATTATAATTATTGTTATTATTCTTTTGCCAACAAACAGATAAATACTTTTACAATATAAGTATTTTCTTTCACAAATTTTTAGGTATTTTAATGAAAGAAATATTTTGTTTCACAATTTTTTAAGTGTTTTTGAATTATAAATTTTTAGTTAACTAATTAATAAGTCTTTTAACAATAACATTCATATGAAAATAATAATTATAATGACATTTTGCGTGTCAGTAGAGTCCCTTTTAATTCCTTTTCGATTTTTTTAGATATCGCCCTTTTCAATTATTTATTTTCAATTTTGCTCGTCAATAGATTCCCTTTTAATAATTTTTTCACTTCGCTCGTCAGTAGAGTCCTTTTTGATATTTTTACGTTTTGCTCGTCAGTAGAGTCTTTTTTTAAATATTTATTTTCAATTTTGCTCGTCAGTAGAGTCCTTCTCTATCTTTTACACTTTGGTCGTCAGTAGAGTCCCTTTCAATTTTTTTATCACTTTGCTCGTAAGTAGAGTCCCTTTCAATTTTTTTATCACTTTGTTCGTCAGTAGAGTCCCTTCTAATATTTTTTCACTTCGCTCGTCAGTAGAGTCCCTTTTAATATTTTTTTCACTTCGCTCGTCAGTAGAGTCCCTTTTTGATATTTCATCAGTTTGCTCGTCAGTAGAGTCACTTTCTTTCAATTTTTTTTTTAGCATTTTGCTTGTCAGTAGAGTCCGCTTTTAATTATTTAATTTGTATTTTCCTTGTCATTAGTCCCTTTTTATATATTCTTTTATATTGTGCTCGTCAGTAGAGTCCCATTCGATTTTTTCACATTTCGCCCTTTTCAATTATTCATTTTCAATTTTGCTCGTCAGTAGAGTCCCTAATTAAATATATTTTTAACATTTTGCTCGTCAGTAAAGTCCCTTTCAATTTTTTTTAACTTTTTGTTCGTCAGTAGAGTCTTTTTTCAAATATTTTCTTACATTTTGCTTGTCAGTAGAGTCCCTATTCAATTTTGCTCGTCAGTAGAGTTTTTTATCAAAATCGATATCCTTTTCTACATTTTGCTAGTTCTTTCACATTTTTATCAAAATTTAATACGTACATTAACATTTTCGCTACAAACTTTGTTTATACCCGACGCGAGTCGACCTGTGTGCGTGTTTTATTAGTAAATATCAAATTATTTTGGCATGTAGAAATTTGAAGAAAAATATAAATGAAATGAAAAATACTGAGATATTATAAACAAAAAATCAAAGTCGAAAATTGCATTAACACTTATTGAAAAATAAAAAATGAGAAAAAATTTAAATGTTCCGGAATATTGTCAACAAAAAAAGTATAATCTAATTCTAGATGGTGTTTCCTTGCTTGTTTATACGTTAAATACACCTGAACGCACAGTAATTAGATAGACATTTTTACAGCTTCACTAACCCGGAGCAAGTTTGAGATAGCGTTGCCATGACAACGCTATTTTATGATACAAAATTACCCAGTAAATTTTGTTATCTTGATTCTCACTGTCAGTTATTTCAAAGTATAATTTTCAATAATTAAATATATATATATATAAAAATAAGTCGGGTTTTCCTTCCTGACGATAAACCAGAACGCACGAACCGATTTCGACAACTTTGCATTCGTTGGAAAGGTCTCGGGCTCCGCAAGGTTTATAGCTAAGAAAATTAGTTGTGCATGGTATCGTGCCCTAATGCGAGCTGCTGGAACTTCACGCACCGTAATTAAAAATTCGAGTAATGACATTAGTGAGAATTATCAGAAATATGCTTGGTTAAGTCAACGAGCACATCTTGCCGCAAAGTATAATGATGTACACGCACTGAATTTCACCATCCAATAAAAAATTGCTGGCAATTTGGTGACATACCAATGATTCCGACTGGTCTTCCGTTTGACTTCAAACGATTGCAATTTCCAGTTCGCCTTGCGTTCGCAATAACAAGTTTCAAGGCCAATCGCTTAGTGTTTGCGGGATAAATTTCAAATAGATTATTTAGAAAATCATTGTTTTTCACATGGGCAGTTATACGTTGCCTGTTCCCGAGTTGGAAAACCATCCGCTTTGTTTGTATCAACGTCAGAACAAAAAACAAAAAATGTGGTTTACCAAAGAGCACTTCAATGAAACGGATAATTTGCGGATTCACTTTCATTTACTTAGAGAAGTTCAACTAAACAACACTTAATTTTTGTAATCGAAATAAATTCATTAGTGTTGTGTAATAAAATCAAATTTTTCCTTTTCAAATATAAAACAAACAAAAAAATTCTTCATTTTTCTCACGAAACCATCTGGTGGCGACACGGAGTTCGTCGGGTTTGCTAGTTAAATATATGTTCCAGTGTCATTTGTCCTCCTGTTTACCTGAAATTGATGCACCCTGATCTCCTTCCCGCAATACGAGACGTAGGCCGATCTCCTTCCAGGAATCACTTTGGCGGGAAGGATGTCGCCGTTGTGAATGGCCCGGCCCAAATAAATTTGGCTTCCGTCGACGTCACGACCGCCGACAACCCCGGTTTCGCATAGGGCCAGACAATGGTTGACGTCGGTTTCGACCCAGACGTGACCTGAAAAAGTTTCTTGGGGATGGATCGTTTGGTAAGTGGAACCTGAGGGAAAATGTAGATAGAAAGTTAGAAAATACATTTAAGGGAGTTGTTCTTTTTTTGTTACAAAAATTGCAAGGTATTTGTTTTCGTTTTTCTCGAAATGTATTTATCATAGAGACATGCGGTTTTTTTTAAACAAAAATTACAAAATCATAGAATATTAAAAAATGTTTCATGGTTATTTTTTTGCCGTCATTTTTCAACCAGGGGGCGCCAAAGTGGGCATTGCAAAATAGATCTCTTTTGCGGTGCCACAGATAAATCCGTTGCGCATCGCCTGAAACAAAAAAAAACGAAACTACGTTGAAGAAGAAGTTTGAATCCAGTCCCCCTACCAAAATGAAAGAAAAAAAGCAAGAAGGAAAAAAATGGCAGCTATTTAAAAAAAGTGTTAAAAAGGTCCTTTTTTTGGGGACGAAAAGCTTCGCAAAATTTTTTTGCGTAATGTTATCAAGTTGTTTGAGGTAGGTATTGCAGTGGTGAACAAATTAAAAAAAAATGCAAGCCGATCCAACTTGTAGTTTTTTTTTTTAATTTGTGGCACCGCATTGAAAAAAGTCAATTTAAGAAAAACTTATTTAAAGTTTTTAATATAATGTACTAAATACACCATTTAATTTAATGTACTAAATACACCATGGTGTTCAAAGATGCTGACACATTAAAAATGTCATGTGCATGAGGTATTATAATGAAAAAGAGAGCAGCTGGCATACAATAGCTCGCGGAGCGATAAAAAAACGCTTTCAGGGGATCATACATATAGAGATATATATATATCTACAATTTCGTCAAAAAAATAGATATTGAAATGATTTTTTTTTAAATAATTCTAAGGTTTTTAGCTTTCATAATATCAAAAAATCTCAAAATCGAAAAAAAAATAAATAAAAACCGAAGAACCCCCTTAAGGCAAATTGTTGGAACTACAGCTATCAAATAGTCTTTTTGACAAGTAATAAATGCATGATGTAAATTCAATTACATGATGTAAATTCAAATTCTTTGAATACTATCTAGAAAATTGCACAAAAATTTTTAGTTGGATATGTAACATCAATATTAACTATGCAAAGAATGATTCTAATTATTAAGTATAATTGCTGAGCTTATCTAACAAATTTAATTTAATTGTTGATAACAAGCAATAAACTAGTTGGTATGGTATTTAGCCTTGAGGCAAGTTACATGAACTTCCCGATATGTGTAAATAATCGATTTAATAAAAAAAAAAAGTGTAAATAATATACTTCATCAATCCTACTTTAAAAAAAACGATAATAATTTTAGCAAAGTTTGACGATTTTTTTAAATTAAACTACTTGTCGTAAGGCCATAATATTACAGTAAGTTCTAAAAGACCATGATGTATATCGCCAAAAAATGTTCCATGAAAATCGGCTCAAATTCTTTTTTCAACAGTTCATTACAAAAAAACTGCTCGGTAGATTTTTACCTAAAATTAATCAGTACCATTCCCAACTAATATCTTTCGAACAGTTTTTGATTCTTTAAAATCGGTTCGGTAGGATGAGCTTAAATGTGGACGAATAGTTTAACACTTTTTTTCAAATCGTCGCACAAAACTGATAAACGATAGTCCTCACCGAAATACATCAAATGGCTTTTAAATTTCTAAAATCGGTTCAGGCGTTTTTGAGAAAACGTCGATCAAAAATCTAATTTTGACAAATGCCAAAAAAACAATACCAATTTTTGCAAACTTTGACGAATTTTTAAAGCTGAACCAGTTGTCGTAGGGCCGTAATATTTTAGTATGATCTAAAAGACTATCTACCGTCAAAAAAATAATCATAAAAATCGTCGTTTTTTTTGTTTAAACTTTATTACAAGAAAACGGCCCGGCCGATCTCTACGAAAAACTAATCAGCACGATTCCCAACTTTATAAAATATCTTTCGAACGGTTTTTGAATTTTCAAAATCGATTCAGAATTGCGGGCTAAAACGTAGACGAAAAATTTTTCACTTTTCTGCGATTTATAAAGAAACGGCTTGACCGATCGTCGCACAAAACTGACGTCGAGATACATCGAATGGCTTTTAAATTTTTGAAATCGGCCCAGCCGTTTTCGAGAAAACGTCGATTTACGGCAAAAAATCTGTTCACACACACACACACACACACACATACTTTTTCCAAATTTGGTCTCATTCGACTCAGAATGGCTTGAAACGTCGAGAAAACATAAAACTAGAGAATCGGATTTTTTTATGAAAACAAACTTCTTCGGGAAGTTAATCAATAATTGTTTAAAATAATTTCAAATAGATTATTCATTATAAATACATACTGTGAATTTATATGTGCTTATTAAATTGGGCGACCAAAGTATTCTAAAAACAACTTATGTGTATGTTTCCAGGAAATTTGTTCAAATTTTATAAAAAATTTGAATTTTTTGGTAATTTCTAATTATTTTCAAAATTTTTATATTTTTTTCAAAATTGAGATAAAGTCCAACAGCAATAAAATCTGCAGTTATTTTCCTATCGAATCATTTTTTATCATATTTTTATACTTGCCGCTAGGGTACACATATTTAATAGAATATACCTGGTTTTCCTGGCAGGTTGTTCATAATTTCGCACTATTTTTTTGACATTATTAAATAAAACTATAAAAAAAATCGATGGATACAGAAACGTAGACGTTTGTGAACTGACATGATGATAAGATAAATATTTCCATGCTGTATTTTTGGATAAAGAGATAATAATCAATCGATGATAAATTGTGCATGCAGTATTAGATAATATTATATATTATATATATATATATATATATATATATTTATATACATATTATATATATATAATAGATATATTTTGTATGGAAACTGAGACGATATGTAAGGGCCTGTTTACATCAAATTTATTCAAAAAATTTATATGTGACTATATTAAACTGTTTTGAAATTTAGTAAACTTTATCTAGTTTCTGCTAAGCTAATAAAAAAAAGTGTACCGGGACAAAGTTTTTGAGTTATTCGTAAAAATGTAAGAAAATGTTCCGGAATTTTGTATGGAAAGCTTGAAACAATATGTAAAGGTGAGTTCACATGGGATTTATTCAAAATTTTCATAGAAGAGGATATTAAACTGTTTGAAGGAAAATTAAGAAAATTTTGTCTAGTTTCTGATAAGTTAAATTAAAAAGAGTGTCCCAGACGAAGTTTTTGAGTTATTTAATGTACAAGTGTCCCAAAACCGTATATTGTAAATATGCAAAATGCATTAGGGCGTGTTCAAACTATTCAAAATTCTTGTATCAAAGTGTATTAGACAGTTTATGTACAATTTTAGTAAATTTTATCTAGTTTCTGCTAAGCTAATTTAAAAATTATGCCCGGAGTTAAATTTCCGAGAAATATGAAAAAACGTCCCAAAATAACACAATACAGTCACTGTTCAGTTTCGATTTTTATCTAAGCCATAAAAATACATCATAAATGTCTATTTATTTTTGAATAAACTTCACTGCATTAAAGCTAATTAAAAAATTTCCATTTCATAAATCTCATCTTCATCATCTAACAATTTCACTAGAATCGACAGTAGATAACGTTATCTGCAAGCATAAAAACACGGCGGGGAATACAATTGATAACTTATCTTTTTTTTTATTTTAAAAGTGGAATTGCAGACTTGAATTCAACCTGTGTTAAATGTTAAAATGTTCACGAACCAAAGATTAGTGATAAAGTCGGTACCATTTCGCCAACCGAGTTCTGAGACATCGGATCCTCCGGGACATAAACGGGTAAAACATTTTAATAGAATATATTAAAATTAACTTCCCGTAGGGTAAGTTATAGTAATCGCAAAAAAATCGAAAATGAAAATTTTTATACATCTTTACGTTTCAAAGGTTTCTGAACATTTTGGCATACCTTAGAAAAAATTGATGTATGCGGTACGGAACGTTTCAGCAATTTGCCTTAATGAACAATGCCATGCACCACTAGTTAACTTCCCGTAGGGTAGTTATAGTAATGGGCCGAAAATCTAAGATGAATTTTTTTGCATTTCTCGACGTTTTGAAGGTTTCTGAACATTTCACTTGCATACCTCAGTAACTAAATGGATGTGTGTGTGGGTGTTTTGTGTTTTGTATGTCCGCATTTTTTCGTCCACGTTTTCGGGCGCACTCATCAACCGATTTAAATGATTCAAAAAAACATTCGATCCCTATTGATAGGAAGATGTGCTGATTAGTTTTTGGCAAAGGCAGGTCCAACCGTTACGGAGATACGGAGCAAAGAGCGCAGAAAGTACAAATCGAGTTTTTGAGAGAACGGGGCATCCGATTTGAATGATCTAAAAAGCATTTAGTCCGTAATGATGGGGAGAAGTGGTGATTACTATTTGGCAAAGGCAGGTCCATTCGTTTCGGAGATACCGAGCAAAATGTGCAAAAAATGGCGGTTTTTGAGAGAACTAAGTATCCGATTTGAATGATTCAAAAAACTTTTTGCTTGTTTTTACAAAATAATTGCTTTCGAAAAATAAATTTTGCTTAAATTTTTTTTTTCAAAACCTTTTTTTTGTAATTTTGGATTGAAAATTCAAAAAATCACCCAGGCTAAGCACAGTCTAAGCGCCACTCTGGTACAAATGTTTAACCAAGTGCGTTTGGACTGTTTATGCACTGGAGCACATTTACAATTTTGTGAAAACCATTGAAAAATGTGAAAATGCCGCCAATTATTGAAAGATGTGAAAATGCCGCCAAGCTAAGTACAGTATAAGTGACTATGTCGCACAGAATTATTTGCAAATGCAGATTAGACTGTGACTATACGGGAGCACTTTTTCAATTTTGTGTAAATTAAGCAACTAAACTATTTGTTTTGAAATTGAATTCGAAATGAAATGACAATTGTTAATGTAATAATTGATTTATGATTTACATTTGATTTGCTCACTCAGATATAACAATATAGCAATAATAATAATGAAAGTTACAGTATTTGTCATAATATATTTGAAAACGTTTAAAATTTCTCGAACATTTCATTACGGTACAGGAAGTTACAGCAATTTGCCAGAAGGCACGATGCCATACACCACAAGTTTTGTGTTGATTTGCATTAGAGGTGTAGGTATGCAAATGCGATTTGTTTTTGGACCGTCTAAAGGCCATAGTCAAAGCAAAGGGTGGTCATATCGAGCAAAAGTGAACTGTTTTTAAATTTTGAATTAATTTTACGCATTTCGTACTTTGAATCGAGTAAAAGTAATTTTCCAAACTTTTTCAATTGGTTACACTTCGAGTGCCGGACCCTGTAGTTTCTGTTAAGTTAACGAAAATAGAGTGACCCAAGCAAAATTTTGGAATACTTGGCAGAAATTTAAATAGTTTCCGTTAATTTCCCAGGTTGACACGAGCATCGACACATGTCACTCCCTAATGGAAAATGCAGTCAAGTGCGGGCATGATAACAATGGTCACGACATGTATTTGGGTCGTGCCCACCACGATGGTGATATTCTTCCTGCTAAAGTCATACCCCAAATAAGGGCCGCATTTGTATCTTACAACTGTGCCGAGATACCTGTGTCGAGTTTTCAGGTACAACTTATAAAACAATCATAAATTGATATGTTGATTATGTCAACTATTGCCACTTGTACCTAGTTTTTTTTCTAGATGCTAGTCCGACCAAAATATCATTGGATAAAGTCTCGAAACGGGCAAGTTCCTCTCGATGCTGTTGTGGCTGGGAGAACTTCTACAGGGGAAAATTTATATGTTGCCAGGGTTTCGGCTAATGGGGCTCTAACAGTAGGAAAGGTAAATATACGCATGTATGTATATATAACTAGTGGTGCATTGCATCGTGCCTCAAGGTAAATTGCTGGAACTTCTCGTACCGCAATTAAACATTCGCAAAATGATCAAAAATCAAAAAGAGTGTATTGATGTTTAATATCAATTGTTTCAAAAAGTTTCGAATAGACTATTGAAAATGCTATGGACGAATCCTAAAAGCTTATAAATTAGACGACGGAAAACATCGTGAGACTCTCTCATATTTCTAAGAACTAACGTAAGAACCAATAACTATATAATCTTCAAGAGAAGAGGCATATCGTATATATGCATAAGTAAAAACATTTCATTCGGAACTGTCGAGCATTTTTGAAGTTTATTGGAAATTTGGATTGTTTTATTTAAAAAAAATTAGAATTTTTTTTTAAATTTTTCATTTTTCGCATTGTAACAGTTCAATTTCCTTCATTTTCGTTTTGTTTGCGATTACTATAAATTACCCTACGGCAAATTAAAAATTCTTTGACTTCGAGAGACTCTCCCTTAAAAAGAAATGTACTAAAGTGTGAGTAAAAAAATTAGATCCTAAAAATGGCATGCTTTTTGCTAGCTTATTTTACTCAATCAGTTCATATTAATATACATATACTAGCTGGCCCGGCAAACGTTGTGACAATAGAAGCAACTAACACAAATTTAAATTACCCACTGCAATCCATGCCACACATAAATGCTCTTTGGGTTTCTTAATAGGCATTGCATTATTTTTTATTTAAATTGAATTGGCACATTTTGGTATTCAAGGCTTTAGTATTTGTTTTGAAATTCAAATCTTGAATTTATTGATATTTTTACAGATATGTGTTCCAAATTTATTATTTGTATTATGAGCAAAATCTTCTAACATAAATTGTTGTCTGTTATAACTCGAAATAAGTTATTCGACAAAATATTCCCTTTTGATTCGATTCCAAAATATTCCCTTTTGATTCTTAATATCAATAACCTTATAAAATAATAATATAATCTCGAAAATGTTTTATGAATACGAGTGAGTATATAATTATACAAATGAGTTATGTCAAAGCACCGAGTTTGAGAAAAATAAGATTTGCTTAAAAAGAGTGCCAAAGTCAGAAAGTATATTTTCATATTCACATCTCAAAAATTATCGATATTTGATTTTATAATCCTTTCTAACACTTGCGACCCGTTTAATAGTGTCTGTATGTATAAATGAAACTTTAAATTAAACTACTTACTACAATTAAATGATATTCACAAAAAACATCGCATTAAACGTAATTGAACATCATCTGTCAAAAACATTTGACATTTGACGTATGAGCCGCCGTTTATTGTTTCACATAAATTACGCTTCTACAAAAATTTTCATTTTAAAAATGTAAAGCTTCTACGTGATTTTGAAATAATATCTCACCCTTCCGGCAATCTACCGATTAGCACGAATTTTCAAGACTAAGACTGGCCTAGATCCGTAAAAGCATTTTAACGTTTTACCATACCTAACATTTTATCGAGCTCCATTTTCATATATAAGAAGATATAAGATATATATATATATATATATATATATATATATATATATATATATATAGTTTTATAAATTTATAAATTACCTGCGATGTTAATCCTCTAGAAAAGTCTACATATCCAAACATGATTTTGTCCATGCCAATTTTTTCAACAATCACCAACCCATTTTTTTTCTATCTTGTAACATCTTTTCAGTCTGAAATTTTACGCAAAATATTAATAATACTTTAGTATACAATATTAAAAAAATATGTTCTACACTCACCTTTTAAGAAAAGAATATCCTGTTGATAATAATTATTTATTCATTATAAACATTTTGAAATAATAATAAACTTATACAGTCAACCCTCAGATAAGTTCCTTCAGCGCAACCTACGAATGACTCTAGTAACTAGAAATTGCTGTAAAAGGTTTGAATATCGACTATTTTAACTTTTATATAAAAACATGCCACAGTTTATATCAGACATTGGTTTTAGTAGTGTCAGAGCTCTTTCATAACACTTTAAAAAAAATCTACTTCAATTTAAAAAAAAAATTACTTTAGTTCCTTTTACATTTTTTCCCTTATATGCATCCCTTAAATTTAAAATCTTATAAATTCAATATAAAAAAATTATTAGGTATCATGTCTTGTATATATTCGTTTCCGTATAACGCTGTAAAAATGCAGCAATTTGTACCAATGTATTTTTTACAACGCGCTACGAATTAGCCTATTTGTGAGTTTCCTATACCGCGGTTTCCATATAACGCGGTACGCGTTATAACAGGGTTGACTAAAGTTCAAAATAATTTTTAATCTAATATTTTTTTT